>NC_056738.1:306168009-306185509 GCF_019279795.1 Protopterus annectens | reverse complement strand
CACAGGTCTTGTCTCTGATATATCAGTAGCATTCTGTCTGTTGAGTGCTATCAGTACATGGCTACATCCATTTGTGTTTCTGACTTCATATTCCTGAGTAAGGGTATGTTGCAACCAATCCTGTAACACCAGCAAATTTCACAGTGTATAACAGCAATATTGCAAATATGCCCCTGTGTTCTAGCCTCTGTACTCCACCTATATACCAGGCTTTGTCTGTATGTCAAGCAGTAAGAGGTTGTTAAGTAGTGGCCTATCATTATGTTCATAGGTTCATAGGTAGGTACTAGGCTATCGGCCCTGGGGCCTACACAAGCCCAGCCAAAAAGGTACCCTGGCATTTGCCACCCAAGAATATTATTTTCCTGTGCCACTGTCAAGCAGAGCTACAGAAGTGATCCCCGCAGTGAATTTCCTATTTCCCATCCAATCATCAAGATTTTTTTTGAAGAGTGCTAATGAGGAGCTTTGTTTGATATAGATAGGTAGTTTATTCCAGAGTATGGGAAGTCTCTGGGACAGGAATCTATCCCTCTGGCATGTTCTGTTTATTGTGGTGACAAGGGTTAGGTCCCTGGAGTGTGTAGCTTGGAGAGATTGGGATTTCTTTAAGTAGAGCATGTCCAACAGCTCTGGGTTTGACATAGCTTTGTATGTTAGGCAGAGATCACCTCTGAGTAGGAGATATGCAACAGAGTAAAGCTGGAGTTTTTTGAGACGGTCTGTGTAGGGCATCTGCTTGAGGCCGATAATACTCTTTGTGAGGTATTTCTGTGGCCTTTCCAGTTGTTGTAGATGTCTTGTGAGGTACATACCAAAAGGGACGTTGTACTCTATAATGGGTCTAATGAGTGATGAGTAGAGGGGAACAATGACCTCTTTTTTTCTGGATGAGAACCCTTTTGTGATGAGGTGTGCCACGTAGAAGGATTTCCTGACTACTGTGGCAATGTGATTATCAAAGGAGAGACTACTGTCCACCTGTGTCCCAATGTCTCTTATCACACTTTCAGTGCGGTAGCTCATGGGTACAGAGTTTTGACCAAAGGAGATGACAATGAACTTTTTGGCACTGAGCTAGGGGCCATGGTTTTGACACCAGGCATCTGCTTCAGTGAGGCCCTTTTGTAGGATGTCCACATCATTAGGATTTTTGATTGTGGCTCTTAGTTTGCAGTCATCTGCAAAACTTCGTTAGCCAAAGACATTCTGTGTTAGCCTGTACTTCAGAGAAGTAGATACCAAATAGGAGAGGACCCAGGACTGAACCATGTGGTACTCCACTTGTCACTGGTCTGAAGTCAGATTTGGAGTCTGCTACTTTCACAGTGTGGGTTCTATCAGTGAGCCAGTTGGCAACCCATCTTGTGACATAGGGATTTATACCTAGTTTAGTGAGTTTATCTATAATTCCAGAGTGGGGGTGGTGTTGGAAACCTTGGCAAGATCTAGATAGGCTGTGTGAACCACCTTACCCTTGTCTACGGCTTTGGTGACTGCTTCAAAGAAGTCTATCAGGTTTAGGAGACATGATCTGCCTTTTACAAACTCGAACTGGGTGGGGTCCAAAGTTTGGAGATTACCAATGTCTTTGTTTATAAGTTCCATGATGATGTATTCCATGTAGTGCTGGCATTCCTGCTATCATTCCAGTGATGTTGTGGACTCCCACACGTATTGTGGGGTAAGATCATATATACGAGGGCTACAGCTGGACAAAACATGTGTGACCTTGTACAGTCCAGTGGTCAGTGTATGTAACACTGTTAAATGCCCTTGTAAGTCATGAGGGAGGGGTATGCACTATTTTAACCTAGGCTGTTACATGTGAGGGATATCAGTAGTAAGACACATGAAGGTATATCACTGTACATTTTCATACATTTAACCATGGGAACAGTGGTGGGCTAGTGCTTACTGTCTTACAGACAGTTCTGTTTGTCAGTGTGATAGTGATGTTTAGGCTAAGCATTGTTATGTAACAGATACTTTTTCATTGTGACAACTTAATTCTTTTCCCTCTAGGGGTTGAGTACAGAGAGTAATTGGAGGCTGATGAACTACATCTGTAATTAATTAGTGTTGATTGATTCTTATCTTCCAGGCCAGTGTTTTTTTACTCTCGTACTACTTGAAGGCCTTGGCCAGGACAGCAACATATGTCATGCTTTCAGATTACTGTATCAAATATTTTGTTTGAGAATTGCATTACTCAGTTATTATGTATTTCAAACACCTAACTGCTATATGAAATGGCATATACAACTGAAATAATGCACAAATAAGCATTGCTATGTATGCAAACTTGTGTGTGATGTCATTTACTTTGACTTGTCTGTGGGTATATGTTTCATGCAATAATTGTCTTTTGTATGAAAGAATCAAACACTGGCCATTTTAAAAGGTGGCAACTGTAGGAATACTGGCTGTTCGCTATGGTGTGCACCCTTTAAATATATATCTTCTTATACATATCTATAAGTAGTAATATATGTATATGTGTATGTATGTGTATATACATATATATCTATATATATGTGTGAATATATATATATATATATATATATATATATATATATATACACACACACACACACACACACACACACACACATATATATGTGTGTGTGTGTGTGTGTGTGTGTGTGTGTGTGTGTGTGTGTGTGTGTGTGTGTGTGTGTGTGTGTGTGTGTGTGTGTGTGTGTGTGTGTGTGTGTGTGTGTGTGTGTGTGTATCATTGGAATGTTTACTGCTGCCACATTGTACATTCCCTATGTTGCACAGTCTGTTCTGCATGATATATTATTGATATCATCCTGACATCATACAGCTGAGATGGATTACTGTTAACTTGTTGTGGCTATTTTGTGTAGGGTCCTGGGTATGAGACTTGCAAGTCTTGTTTATTGTGTTGCAAGGAAGATCGGTTCATCTGTGGAGGAGGGGATGATCTGAATAATTACAAGAGTTACTTATTTTGGTCCCCCTTACCCCCATTAATGGTGCCTTTGGTCATATATTTATTTGCTGTGTGTTTTTTATATATATATATATATATATATATATATATATATATATATATATATATATATATATATATATATATATATATATATATATATATATATATATATATATATATATATATATATATATATATATATATATATATATATATTCCTATATGTGTGTATATATATATATATATATATATATATATATATATATATATATATATATATATATATAGACATATATATGTAGACACACACACATGACACACACACACACATATATATATGTGTGTGTGTGTGTGTATATATATATATATATATATATATATATATATATATATATATATATATATATATATATATATATACATACACATACATAAAGACATCTACATATATAAATACATTTCCCCTACTGTTGAATGACTGTGCTGGATTATATGTTTGAGAAAATATCAGATTTGTTTGCATTTGAAATGGCTTAGTGGTGAATCACTTTGGTTAAAGTATGCAGGGTCCTGGGTTTGAGACTTGCAACAGCTACTTATTTTGTTGCTGGGCAGAGCAGAGGCTGATGGACTCAGAGTGGTTAAAGCACTTTAAAGCAGTTGTAAGTGGGTTTGTGCGGGTTTGCGTGGAGCTAAGGGACACTTACTTGAGCTTAGCTTCACTTACGTATGCTTAAACCAACACTAATTTCAAATAAAGAAAAGAAAAAAAGGGAGATAGGAAAGTGGTGAAATTGGGGCAAGAGGGGGGACAAACAAGAGGAGAAACAAGTAGGGATGTGCAAGACAGGTGTGGGAAAGGACCATAGCTCTGCATTTCTTTGGCAGCAACATCTGCTTTTAATGTGGGCAATTTATAATTTGGAGCCTCACACCCTACAGGGAGGTGTTTGGGCATCATACAATATGGATGATTGGTAGGGTTAGATTGTGTGATGGGTACATGTCTCTAGGCGAAATGCAGAGCTATGTATGGGACATTATTTTTTTATGGGACAGATGCCCCTTTTTTTTTTTTTTTTGTAAGGTGAGAGTGGGATGTTAAGGTAGGATTATTGGTAAGTATGGTGAGGGATGTTTGGTAGGAGAGGTTGCATTTGCAAACAGACAAGACAGCAGACAGGGGTGGTGTGTGACACAATGGGGGATAAACACCTTGAATGGGAGGGTGGTTAGGAATCTGAGGCTCATGAGCCCCCCAGATGGTAGTAGTGGCACTGATGTCCCCACCCGATGGCAGTCACCACTACTCCTTCACAGCCCAGAAGGTGGCTGTGCTGGGGGCTGGGCTGGAGGGGCCACCTGCCCCTCTAGCTGTGACAGCCTGCCCTCCACCTGGTTCAGGCAGTCATCCAGCTCCATCTGGAGGACACTGCGCACCATGCCATAGACCTCATCCCAGGCGACAACGTCCTAACCGTGCCCCCTTGCAGGGGTTGGGAGCCCCATCCCCTGCAGCAGTTCCACCTGAGGGTGGTGCAGGACCATCAGATAAGGGAGGTCTGGGTTGGGTCCCAGATGTACTGGGACCCAGTGCCTGGCCCAGGTGGGGTGGGAGAGACAGATCCGCTGGGATCTGCCTTCCCATATATGCTATGGTGTGGAAATTAACAATGAATATTGGCTAGTCATGCACAACACATTACAACATTAGTCAAAATAGCATGCATGGATATTCCCATTTACCCAAAACAGTGCAATTATAACAGTGCTGTAGCAAACAGAACTCATATATGGAATGGCATTCAGGGTTACAACAGCATGCCAGTTAGTGGTATGTCAGGCAGGTAATAAGATGATTATTCAACAGGGAGTATTAGTATGCACACAGTTTAAACAATGATAAAACAAATGGAACAATGGTCCCAACAGTAGAGGTTTGTTTAGGAACATACCCATGTTGGTTTCAGTGTGATGGCTGGATCAGTTGAGTGGTGGGGGAAGGGAACAGATTCAATTGACAACTACTATTCACTACTCTACATTCTGACCATACTTACACTCTTCCTGGCCCATGGGGCTGCTACAGCACACCAACAGCTATAGATATCAGCAGAGCAATTGTACCCTTAGTTTAGTTATACACATCAGACGTGTTTCTATACCAGTTTCTTTACCTTTGGGCCTGTGCAGATTAACTGTGTGCACATTGCTTTGCTGTTTCTGCACATATTTCAGATTCACATATTAGTTGCAGGCCCTGGAGTATGTGATGTGCCTTTCACATACATCTACTGTGACATTCTCTGTGAGCAGGTTTCTTGGCAACTGGAGAAACTATCCATGACAGCATGACACTTGAGGGGCTTGTCTGAGCCAGACTGCAGAGTGTGGATGTCTAGCTTGCATCTATTTGTAAGAGTGGGGCCGATCAACACAGCAATTGTACACCTTTCATAGTTATGCACATCATACTAGTATTTCTATTCAGATTTCTTTACCTGTGTGTCCTGTATGTGTTGCAGTACATTATTTTTTCTGTTCAGATTGCAGTTTACAACTGTAGAACCAGACTGAGATGTTAGTTGCGGTCCCTGGATTCGAACCGTGCTGTGTGTGCAAAATTGAACTACAGGCCTAGTTGTTATCAAACTGAGCTACTGGGGAGGTGTTGTGTGTTGCTTGTAACATTTCTATCTAGTACATATTTTTGTGCACAGTACTTTTATTATGACATGTTGCATTATTTGTTTCCCATTTTCAGTACAAATTATACATACACAACAGACACTGGTGTCACTGTTTGTGAAACATGTGCACATTACATGTGCAGTGACAAAAACCTGGTTCAAGGCTCCCGAGAGCACCCCAGCACTACCAGGTTATACCTCATATCATGCTTTTCGGCCCCAAAACTCAGACTGAACCACAAAAGGAGGGGGAGTATCCATATTCATCAAGGACACTCACACCTCCAGGTTAGTGGCATTGCACGAAGCAACGAAGACCATCCATGTGCAACTAACAGCGGACAAAACTGCCTTCCAGTTTGTAGCATGTTACAGACCACCCTCTCAAACTCAGGAACCCCCCTCGGCTTTCCTGAAGACACTTGAGAATATGAAGGTCTCTCCAAACACCATCATATTGGGGGACTTCAACTATCCAAACATAGACTGGGAGCATTACTCAAGCCCCAAAACCCTAGCCCAGAGGTTCCTAGAATTCATAAACTCAAATGCTATGGAACAATTGGTCACCACTCCCACAAGAGGGGAAAACATGCTAGATCTGATCATCACCAACATGGGGACACAATGTTCCATACCAGAAGTATACCCCTCATTGGTAAGATCGGACCATAAATTAATCTCACTAGAAATCCACATCCCGCCCCCACCCCCAGCACAAAAGACCACAGTCAAGAACTTCCCAAAAGCTAACTTCACACTTCTTAAAACCAAAGTGGAATCCTTCAAGGCCCCCAGGCCAGTGGAAACCACGGCCCTATCTGGTGAATCCTTTATAAACGCATTCTATGGACACCTTCAGGAATGCATGGATCATGCAATCCCAAATAAAACCAAGACCCATTCCCCCAAAGGCAGGCATCCTGTCTGGTGGACCCCAGCCATAAATAAGCTATACAACAGAAGGAGGAAGCTACTACATGATAGAGCAAAATCTCTAAAAGGGAAGGCATCTCTGATCAGTACTAGCAAAAAACTACGATCACTCATAAAATCATCCAAGGCCACTTTCGAGAGAAAAATTGCACAAGTAACAAAAGATAATCATAAGGCTTTCTTTAGTTATGTTAAAAACCTGGGTGGCAACTCCCAGATATGCTCAGAGTTAGTCCATAATAACAAAAAATACACTGAACCCTCAGACATTGCCAACATCCTGGCAGACAGGTTCAGTGCAAACTTCTCCCAAAAGGACAAATATCTATCCCAGCAGAGTGTTGCCTCCCTGACATCTCAGATGCCCAGGTGAGAGCCGCCCTCTCCAAAGCAAAAAACACAGCATCAATGGGACCGGACGGTGTCCCGGGCTGTGTGCTACATGAACTCCAAGAAGAGCTATACCCACACATAAAGCTGATATTCAATCTTAGCCTTACTACAGGATATGTACCCAAAGAATGGCGTACAGCAACAGTGGTCCCACTCCACAAAGGAGGCACCTCTACGGACCCTGGAAACTACCGCCCCATAAGCCTGACTAGCCTGGTCTGCAAAGCTATGGAGAGGATCATTATGGAGCTCATAAACAAAGACATTGGGGACCTACAGACACTGGATCCTACCCAATTTGGCTTTGTCAAAGGCAGATCCTGCCTCCTGAACCTGATAGATTTCCTTGAAACAGTCACAAAGGCCATTGATGAGGGTAAGGTGGTCCACACAGCCTACCTAGACCTCGCAAAAGCCTTTGACACAATACCCCACTCGGGCATCGTAGACAAACTCTCCAGCCTAAATATAAACCCCTATGTCATAAGATGGGTTGCAAACTGGCTCAAGGACAGAACCCACATGGTCAGAATTGTGGGAGCCATGTCAGACTCTAAACCAGTTACAAGTGGCATCCCACAGGGCTCAGTCCTGGGACCTCTCTTATTTGGAATATATTTTTCTGAGGTACAGGCTAACACGGGAGGACTGTGGCTGACCAATTTCGCAGATGACTGCAAACTGGGCACCATAATTGACTCTCCAGCTGACACAAGCATCCTCCAAAAGGGTCTCATAGAGACGGAAAACTGGTGCCAGAGCCATGGCCTTAAACTAAACACCAAAAAGTGTATAGTTATACCCTTTGGCAAAAACAAAGTGCCCACAAATTACCACATAGGAGGTAATCCATTAAGTACAGAAGAAGTAATTAGGGACCTGGGGACCCAAGTTGATAGTAACCTCTCCTTTGACAACCACATTGCCAAAGTGGTTAGAAAGACCTTCTATATAGCCCACCTTATCATGAAAGGATTCACATCTAGATCAAGGGAGGTCATTGTGCCCATTTACTCATCCCTCATCAGGCCCATAATTGAGTACAATGTCTGATTTGGGATGTACCTTACCCGACACCTGCAGCAACTAGAAAGACCCCAAAAGTACCTAACTAAGAGGATCAAGGGACTCAAACAGATGCCATATGCTGCTCGGCTAAAGAAACTCCAGCTCTACTCAGTTGCATACTGCCCACTCAGAGGCGATCTATGCCTGATGTACAAAGCCATGTCCAACCCGGAATTAATGGACATGCTCCACTTCAGAAAATCCAAATCCCTTAGAGCTACATGATCGAGTGACTTGAACCTCAGCACAGAAATAAATAGGACATGCTGGAGGGACAGATTCATAACCCAGAGGCTCCCTTCACTCTGGAATAGAATCCCAGTCCATGTTAGGCAGAGCCCCTCACTGACTCTCTTCAAGAAAAATCTTGACGAGTGGATGGGAGATCGTAGGTTTACCCCGGGGATCACTTCTGTGTCACTACTAGACAGAGGCACAGTAAACACAACCTTAAAAAGGGCACAGTAAACTCATTCAAAGGGGTGGCGAAAGCCAAACACACTCTGGCTAGGCTTGTAAATGCCCTACGGCAGATAGCCTAGTATGAACCTATGAACCTATGAACCTATTACCTGAATTGCACATTTGACTGTTTTACAATTACATACTGCAATTTAGATTCCTGAGTATACAGTGTAGGTTTTAAGTCTGCACCTGTTAGCCTTATACATTTCTCAGTACATTCACAGCTGCATACAGCTGAAATTGAAAGGTTAACACAGGACAATGATGGCAGACAAACAAGTAAAGCACATTCTGATGGGAATATATACTGTTGCTTTTTTTCAGTTATTTGACATGCCCAATCTAAAGTATGCAGGCAAGCAGTGCTAAATCAGTTCACCTCAGTTAATGCATTCTGCAGGACATACACATTTCTATTTATCAGGTACAAGTGAGATGGCACACACCAGTGTTTGGGATCACCTTTATTAGTTTTGACATACATATCTGTGTACAACTCAGAAATCCACAATTACTATTCCTGCATGATCTGCACAGTTGAATGCTTTTCATTTCTAACTGTTACAGTAGCCCTGACATGGCACTTCTTGGCAGGTTCACTCAGACATGCTTACACATATTCTAATATTCCTCTCCTGCATATTGTACCATGCTTGCTACTGATATCTGTATGACACAGCAGCTGGGAATACTCCATTGTAACACTGGCAGCCTGACACAGGCATTTATTCCTGACCTTTACAGCACAATTATATATACATGCAGTACTATCATTACTATAATTTTGATTTCTTACTGCTAATAGTAGGGTGTATTCTGTATTCACCATACTGCCAACACAACCATGCCAATTGCTGGGCATGAGCCTCCACATTCTAGGACCTCTCCACAGCAGCTGTATGGGGAGATATCACACATTAATCACACCTTCACAGTCACAAGTTGAACTTTTTCCATACTTAGAGATACATACAGACAGGTGGGATATTCTGTGCTCAGTCTTCTTTGATCCACTGGTCCAAGAGTGCACCCCTCATCCACTTCAGGTTGTTATGGTGATGATGTACCTGCTCACCAGTCCAGTGTATGCCAGTGGCACTGGTGAGATCATGTGCAAGCTGGTCCCAGGCCTCCCTTTGTACTGTGAGCCCTGGTACTGGCCCTGCAGCTGCCTGCCATCATGATTTTTAACTAGGAGCCGACCATGACCCTGGACTTTTGGATGCCCCAATGTTGCGCTCAGAAGTGCACACCTTCACCAACACCAGACATTTTGGTCCTGCTGTGTGCAATCCCAAATGGTCATGGCTGTATTCCCGCTAGTGCGGTTTAAATAGGGCAGTTTTCCCAAACTTTTTCTTGATTGGCCAGTTTTAATATGCTGCACTATGTTTAGCTCCATGCAAATCCACATAGCAATGCTTACACCAGCTAAGCAGAGCTGACAGCAGGTAAGCAATGCTTACACTAGCAAAGCATTGCTTAAATCTATTTTTTTCATTAAATTTATAACTTATTTTTTACATTTATATTTTACATATTCCCACCCCTACTGTGCTATACATGAGCCATATGACTAACTTCTATCATTCAAATTCCTTAAAAGTTTATTAAATAATTTGGTAGAGGGGGATTCAAACTGAGCATGTTCTACATGCTATAACATGGTAGTACCATTACACTACAGCAGCTTGATAAAATTTTCTGTCGCAGTAGCACTTGTCTATCATTTTCAAGATTTCAGCCAGGCTAAGCATAGTGGCACACAGCGCAAACAAGCTGCGCGGTGCTTAAACTTCAGATTTATTTCATAAAAAAATTATTGCTTTTTTTATTTTGTATTCCTTTCCTCTTGCCCTACTGCTTCCAAGCATGTAGGGCAAGAGTGCATACATTTGGGGGTGTACACTTGAAGGCTGCTGCCTTCTAGGTGTTTGTGGTTTTTTTTTTTTTCAGTGTCTGCGGACACTGAAATATTAGCTATTTACATTTCAATGTCTGTGGACACTAGTTTACTATATAATATTTGAGCCAGGCTCTGATATTATATAGATTGACACTCATCTGTGTCAGAAAGTGCCGTACGGCACTTTCAGAGTGAAGGGAGCGTGTTTCATGTGCAGGTACTGCTGACACATACCCCCTGCACTCACTCCTGGTTTGTGTCCATTTAGTTTAGATAGCAGCGCGCCTTCATGCATATGCAAGGCACTGCTATCTTAAATGGACACAAACCACTCTGTGCAAGAATAGCCTTATTCTTGCAAGGAGCTTCATGAATCCGGGGATAATGTAACTTGGATCTTGCATATTCTAATGGTTATGTAGGGCTAACTGGATCCCTACTAATGCAGAAAGCTTTTCCTATCCTTGGTTGAATGTAAACTGGATAGGGTTAGAAATCTTCAAGCACACTTTCTTGACTTATAGCCCATTGGTTTGTCATTGAGAATTACTGTCAACATTGTTTCTATCTGTATGTGGCAGTGATTGAAAGTTTTGGGGCTTTTCTTTTTTATCTGTGGCTGCGTAACTGATGACGTAGGATATATAAATAAGAAGGGTGTGTTTTTCCCTGCAAAACCAAAACTTTTTCTTACTCAACTTTACTTCTGTTCCTTGATCTTGTGAAGTGCATGCCATCCCCTCTGAACATGTGTGTCCAAAATTAGGCTCAGCTGCTCTATACCATTCCATTTTTTAAAGCAGGACTTATTTTTATGTATGTATTTACCCAAAAAATCTTTTCTTTCATATTGACCTGACTCTCCTTTCAATGTGTGATTTGTGAAAAATATGTCATAACACCTGTACAAGCTATGAGTAGGCTGCAAGTTCCCTACTGACAGTCAAAGACAGAGTCCTTGTGGATGACATAATTTGTAGTAATATGAATAAGAACAGATCCACAATTCTTTACATTAAGGTATTCTAAGTCTTTCCCCTATCCTTTATTTTTGCTCCTGGCAAGCATAACACTACTTGATGTCCATTATCTTCACTGCAGATTTAAGTATCAGTTCCTCTTATAACTGAATCTGCAATTACAAGAATGTCTTTTCTGACCAGATCTGAAGAATCTTCAACTTCTAATTTAGTAATATATGCTCTGTCAATTTTTGCATTATGAATCCTGCAGTTTTCATTGCTTACAGTTTTCATCCAGCTGGCTTTGTTCATCCACAGCTTAAGACTTGTCTTTCTCCTCTTTTTTTCTTACAATCATTTCTTTCAATCCTTCAACATTCAGTTTTGAGTTCTTCCTTTTCACCAGCCCCTTGCTTTTATTCTCTGCCTTCTCTTTTGGAAAAATGATGCATTCTTCCCTGTAATTTGTGTCCTTTCTAGTATGTATTCTCTTTACTTTACAGACGTTAATTAGTTTATTTTTCTTCCTTGTTATTTGTTGTTAACGTCTTCTTTTTCTTTTTTTCTTGTTTTATTTCCTTCTAAATGCACTGAATCCACAAATTGCTGAATACTTGTATCCAAAATTCCAAAGTTGCCAGTGGTATTATCTTGTTCAATAGGAATTACAACAATTTTCCAAGCTGTGCCAATTGTACAAGTGCAATCATCATCAGTACGTCTAGATTTACTACTAACAATGGTAAACAAATCAACCAGCTTTTGACACAAGGAATATAGCTCTCCAGTGTTATCAAGTGTTACCTTTAAACATCCATAGCATTTAGTACCGTACAAGATACTTGTGTTTCAGCAAATCATTAATGACATACTCATTTAAGGAATCTATTCTCTAAAGCAAAACAATAATTAAAATCACTTACCACAGAATTCAGAGATTTTAAATCAACCTCTGTGAAAAAAAAAAATCACATAAATAATATATAAGTAAATATTAAATTAAATAGCATAAAGTTGTTGCTCTGACCATACCAGTTGTGAAAATCATACAAAAGCTGGAAATCCTTTACCTTGCACACAGTCGCTTCTGCTCACTGTCTCTCACAGTCACACTTTTTTTTAACCATAAGGATCAACAAATTACAGACCAACACTCTGGTAAATCTTCTTGTCTATAAGCGATCCCT
The DNA here is from genome assembly GCF_019279795.1 of Protopterus annectens. Classification (NCBI taxonomy): domain Eukaryota; kingdom Metazoa; phylum Chordata; order Ceratodontiformes; family Protopteridae; genus Protopterus; species Protopterus annectens. Next base: position 306,172,940 of record NC_056738.1, on the reverse strand, counting down.
TTATTCCTAGAAACAGTGTAAACAGTGAAAAACAGTGCTAAAAAATAAAATATAAATCAAAATAAATATTCTCTTACCAGCACTGCACTATAAGTCACAAACCAACACATGATTGTTTAGATAAGCTCTGGATTGAAACAGAATAACATATTTTAATAATTGGTTATTGACAACATGTTTTAAATTCAGTAATAATGTCTACATGCATGGTGCTTTTAGGTAAAAAAGCAAAGAAACTACCTGTGAAAAAAATGATAGCTAGAAAGTTTGCTCTGAATCAAAGCTAATGAACAATTTCAGGCTGTCTTACTCCAGTTGATGGAAAAAACACAGTAGGTATGCTGTTTAGCTGTATCTCTCAATTATTTGACAAAAGTCGACGACAACAGTCAAAGGAAAGACTTTTGCTAATGTTTTCCCAGGGTCCCAGATGCATGTTCATTTAACTGTGATACACACACACACACACACACACACACACACACACACACACACACACACACACACACACACACACACACACAAATTCATCCCCTAATAATCCATGTCTTTGATAACGTAACTGTGATTACATGATAGCTGTAATCAGTTGCTTTCATACACAAACCCCACACCTCCCAAATACTAAACTTTAAAAGGTTATGTCTCTTTTGATTGATAATGATCAAGTTATAGTCATTCCTTCCACAGAAATGTATTCAAGTTATAGTCATTATTTCCACAGAAATGTATTCAGCTTTTTTTGCACAAATACAATGCACATGGCAATCAGGATTAGTGGTGTTTAATTGCAATCAAGTGAGAGTAGGTCAGTTACTTTCACAACCAGACAACCACCCCACAAGAAAAAACATTTCATACAGTTTCAGAAGAAATTTTACATGCAGCAATGTGTTACAATTTGTTTCATACAGCTACATACACAAGTATACCTATCCATGTATGTATGTGTGTGTATTATGCATGTATATGCACACAGCCCTCTTACAATCTAGATCCATGATCATTTAACTATGTTCAAGTGAAATTTGTAATCACTTCCAATCAACACAGGCCAAATGACAGAAAATCAGCTGCATTCACAAATAAACAATCTCCTGTCCTTCCTGACCTACCATTTTCTGACTGGACACACAGTTGATAGAAACTAGTAATGATGCAGCTCATCTCATATACATGGAGACCTCCACAGGCATTATTTTTAAATGTAATCAGACTTGTTGTCTGGTGAAAACAAAGAGAAAATTTACCCTTAATCATAACATTACTTAAAATACTTATATTCAAGGGAGATATGCCACCCCTTGATCCTTGTGTAGCCCATGGTTCTTTAAATGGTTTCCCAAGGTCGTTGGTGGTAGTGGTATATAGAAGTATGCAACGTCGCTAAACATGTCCAGCTAATGTCCATCAGGCCTAAAAGCATAACTGCAGTGCTTACTTGCTGCAGTTTACTTCTGTGTCCTGATTTGTTTTTTTTTCAATTACAGGGCGAAGATTTCATTAATTATGCTAAATAATTTACCCTGTTATTAAAATAGAAAATGAAGCTAATTAATGGTGAATAAAAAAAATGTTCATGGCTGTTGGCTTAAAAGCGAGTTATCTCCCTACTTCCTTCAAGGATTCAAATGAATGTTAGTTCTAGCTATCATTTAAGGACCTGTAAAACTTGTGCTCCATTGAACTCATGCCTTTCAGATAAAAAAAAAAGCTTTTCAAACAAACAGATTGGGTAGAACTCTGCTCAGACTCATTTTATTTATTTATTCACTTTGCTTGCTATCTATGATGTTGTGTCTTTCGGCTTTTCCTGGTTAGGGGTCACCACAGCGGAACTCCGGTCCGCTAATGATTGGCAGTAGATTTTTACGTGCCGAGTTGCCAGCCCTGACGCACAACCTTCAACGAAGGTATGCCATTCACGCATGTCTCCACATAGAAGACGCTTTAGCTGAGAATCTAACAGGACAACATCTTACTGTGAGGCAACAACGCTACTGCAGCACTACCACCGCAGTTGCTTGCTATCTATGATGTTCATGTAAATTAACAGAAAGAAGAGAAGCCAAGGCACACAACACAGATCTTTTTGTAGCCCTCAACACCTCAGCTGGCCTTCCCAGAAAGCAGGTTTTATTATGATTATTGAAAACACAAAATAATGTTAAATAAGTGGTTCAATGCATACATATATAAACAATACGTGTTAGAGCAACAGGGGTAAATAGTCAGCAATTGTTACGAAACTGCAACAGATCAAAATGCAGAGACTGCAAGCAGATACTTGTATGAAGCTTATAAATGAAGTGGGCTCATAAAGTATTTATGTAATTACACAGTATTAGTAAACAGCTAAACCCACATTCTAGAACTCTGTGCAAATCATAAAGATGGTCACTCTCCCAGTAACAGATGTATTCACAAATGTGTACCTGGAATAGCTCAGGTATACATGCTCCTTATCTGAACTATTCCCATACCTCTCAACCTGCAGTCATTGAAATTAGGAGCAAAGGCCCTTGAAAAAAGCTGGACATTTAATCAGTAAAACATTTGAATACCATGAAGTGCGTAACTTTTCCTTCTTCCAGTAGGAATATAGAATACTACTCAGAAACATCTTTAAAAACCAGGGCGAAAAAATGAGGGAAAAATATATGCACATTATCCAAACACTGTAAAATCTGTAGACTTCAATGAACTGTATCACAAAATTCTACCACACAAGGTCATTTATTTTTGCTTCAGAAAAGGAGAATTATAAGATGTGTGTCCTCTTTCTTTAAATTACTGTTGCCAGTAGTATGCTGGTCATGCAGTATTGCTTTCTGTGTAGAATACATCTTCAAAATTCACATGTGGTGAGGGAAATTCATGAAGTGATTGTGTAAAGGGTAAATGAAGCCTAAAATAGGGGTACAGCTCCAAAAATAAGGACATCTTAAATCGGGCCTGAAAATAGGAATGTTCCAAAACAGGGGACAGTTGAGAGGCCAGACTACTCCATACCTGGAGTAGTTCATGTATGGAACATGTATACAGAAGAGGTGTAACACAGTCATTACACTTCACAGACATGTGACCAGCAGTTCATAAAGTGTCTTGCTAGCTGTAATTTACATTGAAACAAGTATGAACCAACCACACCAAAATCCTACTAGAAGTGCTTGATCAGCCTGCAAACCTGATGAACTGCACAGCAGTACAGGAATATGGGACAATGTCTAGAAAGGTAAAGTAGTGTGGGTAGCAGAAAAGTGAATATACCATGTTAGAAAATGCCTGCTATCAGAAGTATTTTTGACTGTGCCAAGAAACATAATCGTGTAACCATTCACCAAGGCCACCCACCACAGTGACACAATGGAGCAACTGTCAACAGGCAACTGCCCTTGCTGAAATCACTTCATTTGCAAAATGTCAGATCAGATATGTTCCACATGCATGGCAAATGAATTTGGAAAGTCTTTGACTCACTCACTTTCATACATACAAAACTTAGGGTACTATAGTGCACCACTGTCTTAGTGTAACACAACAAATAATGAAATAAGCCCAGGTGCTAATTTAGCTGTGTGTGTGTGTGTGTGTGTGTGTGTGTGTGTGTGTGTGTGTGTGTGTGTGTGTGTGTGTGTGTGTGTATATTTATAGATATATATATATATATATATATATATATATATATATATATATATATATATATATATATACACACAAACACACACACACACACACATATATATATATATATATATATATATATATATATATATATACATACACACATATATATATATATATATATATATATATATATATATATACACATATATATATCTGTGTGTCTTTGTGTGTGTGTGTGTGTGTGTGTGTGTGTGTGTGTGTGTATATATATATATATATATATATATATATATATATATATATATATATATATATATATGGGTATACTTCAAAATATTGAAGTACAACAATATTGAATCTCAATTCGTCGACACCATAAAATCAGAAGCTCACTTGCTCAAACTTCTGGAACAGCAAAAACAGCTTCCGGGAATGTAACCACTTGGCCACCATTGAGAACTTTGCCCTTTTCCCCACATTAGTGCGATCTCAGAGTTGGTATATTTAGTTAGAGGAGCGTCCCCCCATCATGGGGTGCAGGGGGTGAAGCCCCCCACTTTGGTGGGTTTTTTGTGGTTTGTTTTTCTGATTTTCAATGGTGGCCATGTAGTTAAATTCCTGGAAGCTGTGAGAGTTCGAGTAAGTGAGCTTTGTATTTTATGTTGTCGAAGAATTGAGATTCGATAATGTCATACTTCAATGTAGTGAAGTAAACCCATATTTTATATATATATATATATATATATATATATATATATACGTGTGTGTGTGTCTGTTTGTGCATGTCGTACTGCATAACTGACATATAGATATAATCCATATAGGTGGTTTGATCTTTGAACTCTAATACATAGGCAATCCAGACTGTCAAGCCAGATATGGTAGAATAAATGCAGTATAGCACATAACAGGAGATTTTATGTCAGAGAGGACTCTTATATTTGAAACCTTGCCACATGTAATAAAGCCTGTCTGACAGTAATACCTTTTTTTGCTAAGGATGTTTTGTGTACTTGCATACATGTTTTTCTCCTTCAACTATGGTTACCAGAAGACATCTATAAATACATAAATTGCATATTGGTCAATTTTGTACTGAGTGGGGCCTTACGTTTGGAATGTACTCTGCAGTTTGGCAATCTGGACTACAGAGACAAACAAACAATCCTACACATCACAAGATACTGAGTTCTGCCACACTACAAGCTCTAAAAGGTCTTTTTATACTAATCTAGACACATATATTATATAATGGTTAATTATCAACAGCACTGCGCATGTGGGGCAAGAATATTGTAAGAAAT
>NC_056738.1:306010509-306163009 GCF_019279795.1 Protopterus annectens | reverse complement strand
GCTACAGATAATGACATTCCAAAGAATTTTTTTTTCTGTTCAGATCTCACAGTGTTTCAGGAAGTGAAATGTCTCAGTCTGCACAATTCTCTTTTAGTTGTTGGAAAATACTTTTTACAGAGTGCAATGATCTGTTATACTGCAACACTACATAAAAGGGTAAGTAGTTTCATTTTTGCCAGTGTATTAATTTTCTGTGAAACTGCAGATTATTAGGTTCAAATGAAATACCATGATTAGTTTTTCATCTTCCTTACTAGCACTTTAAAGTGAAAAACAGCCTCAGATAAAGTAGCAGAGCTGGTAGACTTGTTTGGAAACTCCTAACACTCAAGCAACACAATGTGTGGGGTGGGGGAGAGTCCAGACATTGCACAGGAGCAACAACTTAGAATGCTTAAGAAAATGTTATAATTTACTGATTTTCTATGGAAAAAACATTTGAATGTGCCATCATGGGATTTCCAACAGCTTAAAGTTAGCACATATCAGAATAATTCTGTAACAAAAAGGAAAAAAAACACTGTCACGCTCTTCACAGATAGCATAAAAGCTGGTAACCCACAAAACTAAACTAAAGATAATGAAAACCACCATGTGCCACATTATGAAGACGCAATCTGCATTATTTTAGAGCAGGATGAAATGACTGAAAAGCAAAATCAGTGTAGAGTAGAACAAATTAGAGTATAACAAGAGGTACTTAGTGATTCTAACACCTCAATATGGCACATAATAATAAATATAATGACCTATATACTTATTCCTGGTTTTCCTGCCAATATATTTCTTTTGCAAGAGGACCTGAAGAAAAAAGAAATCCCTGATTATTGGAGTGTGGGTTCTATTTAGGGCGCTCTACAAATGATGAGAAATTGTGGGTATGTACTAACAATAGCTCCATATAATTAACAGATGCTAGTATTTACCTTCCAAAGTAACGGACCTTGGATTGGCTAGCCATGGCCGCCTGTTATTAAGTGTTAGGGAGGTAAATTAGCTGGCATGCTAATGATCAGGATATCCGCTCACTTCTGTTTTCATTTTAGGTTAACTGTAATGTGTTTGTTTAGGGTAATTGTTATACAAAATAAATTATCCATGCATGCATGAAAGAGCTGCAAAGCAGTGCTGGAAAAGAAGAAACAAACCACCAACCCTATTTTTTTCCATTCTGTCTTTATCAGTCTTGGAAACAAAACATGTATAGCTACTAAAGCTTCAAATTCTTACAGTATAAAGCAACAGGTGACCACAGTCTATCAAAGTAAGCCTTCTGTCTTTCAGCATCCTAAAATAGCCTAACAACAAATAACCAATAACATATACAACTTCACAAGACATCCTCTTCACTCTAACCAAAACTGCTAACAGCTGTTCCTGCTCAACAACTACACCTCATGTTTCTAGAAACAGCTTCCTTCTTCTTGTGGTCTCTTACATACATGTTTAATCTCTCTGTCTCTTTCACACACACACACACACACACACACACACACACGCACACGCACACGCACACGCACACGCACACACACACACACACACACACACACACACAAATATGGTGTCATCCCTAGTGAATCAAATCCCATCTACTAGTAGTGTATACTATAATATGGACAAAGTTGTACTTTAAAGCATTATTTTGTACACTTTTAAACAAATGTTTTTGCTGACCATTCCCTTCAACTTAGGAGCCTAAACACTTGTCAAAATATAATCAGCTAGTTCTCTTAACTATTTTAACCAATAACCTTTCTATATACTGATGCTCGAAGGGGAAGACAGAAGTTAAGGACTATAAGTTTCTAAACTGGAGCCCATCACTGTGATACGCTAAGAGAGTAATACACTTCCTAGCATGCCAACAGCCACTCTTCCTTTTTATAAAATCAGTTACAAACTCATAGTTCTCAGTTTATTCTCACCCTTCTTAGAACACCTTTAAATACCTTCATGACACTGTAATAACACAGAAACAATAACAGCTGCATTATTAAGTTACAGTTCCCTGTTTCATTTTGCAATAATGAGACAGTATTTGAGAAATTACCACCTGCTGTGTAGAACTCCCTACCAAATGAAATACAATGTTATAACCCTTTATCCTAATAATACCCTTGTCTGTCTATTACATGTGCAGAATGGTCTTAAAAATCTATGTTAACCTTTGTAAACATTGTTCATACTGTTACATAAACAAATGTTTTATATCTGTTTCAATGTACATAGCATGCATAAAACTGAACTTTTCTGAACTATGCTACACTTCTAACAACTGAAAACCTTCAAAGTACATCCCAAACAGGCATAGGTCATACAGCAGACAGTCGACTATCCGAATGTTGATTATCCGAAACATCAATTATCTGAATCAGCCTTCCAAAGTTTTCAGTTAGGAAAAATCATAAAGTCTGAATACGTAAACATTATAAGTATTTGCTTAAGCATGTTTTTCAAGCTTGTAGCCAGCTCGTGTGTGAAAAATATTCTTTATTGTCCATTGAAATTGCTGAATGGTTGAAAAGTGTATTCCTGCATGCAGAAAAAAAAAAAAGATTTTAGAAGTTTTTTTTATCCAGTTCAATTATATGTTTGGTTATCCGAACAGTTTGATTATCCAAACTACCCTAGGTCACAATTAAAGTCCCAATTCGTTTGGATAATTGACTCTGTGCTGTAGATGAAAATGATCAGTAGATCTGTGTTCTCACCCAGTTAACAAATAAATAAACAATAAATAAATAAACATTTGTAAATCAATTGTACTAACAAGACTTTACTGTATCTTTAAGAAAGTTTTTTTTTTAATTTTTAAAATAATAGAACAGAAGTTTCTCTTAGACTCCAGTGTTCCCACACTGTAATCTGATACAGGGATAACTTAATACCCATAGAACCAGTGTTAATGACTGACCAGGAATGGTGTTGATCCCTTGACTTTTCAAAGAAGAAGGGTAAAAGCAGTTTTTATTTGAATGCTGTCTCATATCTTTCAGAGGGTTTTTTCAGGTGTAGAAGAAGACAGCTTTTCCATTCTCTTACCACTGATTAACAAATATGATGTTCACCTCATGTCACCAAGATAATAATTTTCCCCGCAATGAGCCTAGTGTCTGACTGGGAAAAGATTATAGACTTCTTTCATACCTGCAAGCCTTAAAAGCAAACTGTCACTGTGGATGGGCATCTGAAAATTTTTTATGACTGGAAAATGCAGCAGAATCTGGCAATGCTGTTCTCCAGACATTCTAGCAGTCAGAGAAAATGTTCTTCTCATTTATAAAGATATTAAATAAACAGGCATAAACAGCCAATTTTTTCCTAGAAATATAAATAGGCACTGGACCTTACTAACAATATCCTCCCTACCTAGAAAGATGTGGCTCTCTTAAATGAAATGTGTAGGTACACTGATCCAGTTTGTTTTAATCCATTTAAACATTCTCCTGTTAGCCCCTTTTAATGGTTTGGATGGGAATAGTGTTATGAAGAGCCTAGAGATGCATGGATAAATTAAATAAATAACCAGAACAAGCTGCTCTATTCCATACAACAGGTCATTCATCCTCAGACTGCACTGACTTGAACAATTCTGTTTCATCAGCTTCATCTAGAATCTTATCCAGTGTATTCTGTAAACTGTGCAGTATCTTCAAACCCTGTCTAAACAAGATAAACGGCTGATACAAATGCATGTTTATGTCAGAGGTCTGTACTAGAGATGGCCTGCATGTTGGATGTCTGTGTCACAATTTGCCTAACTGTAACGTCATGTTCCATCAATGTATATTTAGCTACAGCTGCATCTGGCATTACTATTTTCAGTATTTGTAAGAGTTTGCTGATGGACATCTTCAAGTCTTTGTCACTCAAGTTGACTGCCATGCTCATATATAAGTAATTTTGCAATCCTAAAGCTCTGACTATCAAATATAGGATAACACTGTGCATATGATACTGGCAGTACATATTTAATAGTTGCATAATTACAGTAATCAACAACAGCTTTTTCCATATATATATATATATATATATATATATATATATATATAAATATATATATACACACACATGTACACACACACACACACACACACACACACACACACACACACACACACACACACACACACACACACACATAAAGCAAAGATAACTGTTATTGGAATCAATAACATGGCTGAGTCCATTCAGATGGACTCATTTCCTTAGATAATTGCAGGTTTAATGTTCAGAAGTATCACCCAGTAGCATAGCTCTCAAGAATCAGGAGCAAACTCAAAAATAATGAGAAACAAGCGGAGCAAAATAAGGAACAGTTTTGAAATATTTCTCTAATCCAGTTAGTAAAAAATAAAAATAAAAAAGATTTTTTTCATGAACATGCATAATAATGCATTTAGAATAATAAGTGTATAATATCTTTAATTATTAACTAATTATAATCCTCAGTGATTTGCAAAAAAAAATCAATATTTTTATGAGGAACAGGGCAAAAGTATGAGGCAAAATCAGGGACTGTCAAAACCTATGCCTAGTAGATATGAAAAAAGCATCGGATTTCAAACTAAGACAACTTGTATTTCAATCCCTATAATAATTGAAAGCAGTGGTGTGGTAGGACAGTTAGCTATGCCCTTGGATTCATGCAAGTCTGTTAGTGAGATGATTAGCACTGCTAATGGAATATGCATGCTGCTCATCACACATACAAGCATCTCTCTGTGGCCAGCAGTAGTGGTTCAGCCATGCAAATTTGCTTGCAAGCAGCAGCACACAATGTAAACAAAATGGATTGCATATAGGCAATGCTCTTATATGAGCACATGTTGTAGCCTGCACATATTAAGGGCAAGTACAGGAAAGCAGTACAGAATGAGTTAAGTGAAATGGGAGACTTGTTACACAAAAATGTGCTATACTAAAGGGAAATGTTTAAAGTGTACTCATGTCCTACAGGCAAATGTAATGGAAGTGTATAAGCAACTCAAACATAAAACCTACAAGATTGATGTAATGATAATTACAGTAAATGTCAATCCCACAAGTATGCACATAGATAATTATGGACATACTGATAAAGGAGGTGATAAGGACATAAAGCTGCAGTGCAGCAAAAGGGACTGCAGCTGTGATATACATGTTAATTGGATGGCTGACGTTAGATAACAGTTTGCAAGGATAGAAGATGCATTACAGCATGAATGCATATAATGTAATCATAACATATAAGGATGTATATACAGAGTATTTATGTATGAAAGCTGACAGCACCAGTGTATTATCCAACTCACCATGTATACACAAGAACCAAAGGAATTTACAGTTGTAATGTCAGGTCATTTAGAAATGGACATGTTTATGCAAAGAAATGACAGTGACACCAACAGGAAGGGTTTCATCACTTACAAGCATGTAATTACATGCAAGTGATGTATGTTTGTGTAAATGGTACATGACAATTTAATAACAAACAACATACATAAGTGACCAATGGTAAGACTGAGCAGATAACTTGTCATGAGCCAAGTTTTCATGACCAAAAACAAACTGGTAACATATCACAGATGAGCCAGACTGCTCGAGCGTATGTTGCATAAAATTACAATTTTAATGAGACAGAGTACAAATATGTTTAGCGCTTTTGTTCCACACTATTGGAACTTCATCAGCTAATTCGCAAACATGTCTGACATACTAATACTGGGCATGCTCACATACAATTACAGAGAACAGTAACACAACAGAAATTCAACAGCAGCAACATAATAGAAAGTGCTGTAACATAGGACCAATCACATCTCCTGATGACACATTTAAGGAATCACACATCTGCCAGTAAGCCATACATTGTGATGGAAACAGTGGCAGTATTAAACACATGTCTGGAGAATTACAAGAAATGCAGGACATAATTATCTTGTGAATAGGTAATGCGTATGAGCAAGGAATGGCCTAAGAAACATTTGCAGCATGACCTTTCAGAACACATGTTCGAACAGATATCAGAGAGATGCATAGCAATCATGGACTTCACAGCCATACTCATATCGGTCACACAAGGAAAGACACCCCCAAATAGCAAACAGCACTATCATACCATATAAAGTGTACTGGCGACCTACCTAGTATGACAATGCATGAAAAAAATTGGCCCATGGGTGTGTGGGTAAGCCACTGTAGTCTGACAGACAGATGTTACCAGATGCAAATCCCTGCCTATTACATAAGGTGCTATCCAGACCCATGTATTGACTGCATGTGTCACAAAATAACTGAAATGAATGTGTATGTCAGCACAGGAAGTATGTATATAATATGAACAATCAGATTTAGTCAGAATGTCAGAAATGAGCTACACACATTACTATCCACAAACCACTGAGCATCATGACAGCTTCTTTGACAAGGAGCCTGTTTTCATCATGTAGGACTAACACAATGTCCCAGAAGTAAAAAACAGTATATCTGTGTAGGTATGCCATAAATGACAATATTGAATGTGTATGCCACAGATGCACTCACAGCATGACATGCCCCAAATAAACATTTCAATGCCATGAATCACAACCTGTGATGGTATATAATTATCCAACATAAAAATGGACAATGATAACTAGATAGAATGGTGTTCATGTAACAGTAGTACATTCATATAATGTTGCTCTTGTCAGGAATTGAACTGCAAGCAGCATGACTCTACTGACTAATGACATCTGCATGAAATACAAACACCATAGTGGAAGTCTTACAACTAGTATGACAACTGACCTATGCTAAATTATTGCATAATTTGTATTTGTGGTAAACAACGTCTAAGAAGAAAGGGATCATGGAGGCCTGTCACTATGTCAATGGACACCTTATCACCATGGTGCACATCAGTCATGCATGTATAAGGCCCAACAATGCTAACATGCAGTGATATTGGATGTTGAACACATGAGCATCTGACAGCAGACAATCCATGAATATTTCCCAGGATGAATGCACTACAGTAGAAATGTCAATATATGTGTGACATATGTGGTTCTATGAAGACATTATATAATGTTCTTTCTGCAAGGGCTATGTGTACTGTGATTGCTACAGTACGTCAACAACAGACAGCATGTTGTCTCATTCCCTCATGCCAAAGGATAACACTTCCATCCTATGTTGTGTGAGGAACATGGAAGCCAATGTCATCATTTCTCTGGGAGAATCTATATGTGTACAAAGCCAATGTGCATGACAATAGTGCCAGTACATATACAGTCACAATTACACTGACACAACATACTAACATAATTTCCTGGATTGCAAGCACCACATGACATGCTGAGGTACAACTTACACAGTGCACAGTTAAATGGATGACATCACCACTGTTTATAAGTGCATGTTTATGCTAAAATATCTTCAAAGTGGACAATAACATTGCACATCTACACAGTATGATGGTGAAGGACACACCCCACAGCCAGACTCCAGCATCCTACATATGTAGCTGCACAAATCACATTATCAGAGTCATGCAAAGCAGGAGAATGCACACCCCAACTCTGACATACTACAGGTTATGTTAGCAGTATGTAATCATTTTGTGAAGACATTTTTATTTTCCTTGGTGATACTAGGATTTGCTAGTATCACTGTGATTCACTGTAATTCTATCATATAATCTGAAGGATACATAAATGTGGTTTTGAGGTAGCCAGTAGTACATGACAGTAATAATTGTCACACTACTGAAGCAGTGATGGAATCAAACCATCTTCCTATTGACTTACACCATCTATAAAACACATTATCAGCAGGTAGCACAACAGGAGAATACTGAATACAATTGAAACATATAGCATCTATGAAGGGATGACATCATCAGCGTATTATCAAAGAGATATATTTGGTAAAATTAGTTTTACAGGCAATCAGGGTTTATAAAAGTTGCCACTACATATGTGTGTAAAACAGTCATGACTGCATTAACAGCCACACTTGCAGAAGTTAGGCATTGCTGTAGTTGAACATCCTACCTAGCTATTTACTCATTTTGAGAATAGTGTCACAAATGTGGGCATGACAAGAGATATCTGACATTCAAATAGCTTCAGTTTACTTGGAAAACAATGACCTCAATAGTGTGTTGTACCAGGGGTGTAGGCAGACAACATAATGTTGTAATTGTGTGCTCTTACTGATGCCACACAAAAAAACTGGCAAGTGAATAATGGTAACATTCTCTCCCCTTCTCACTTAAATGTTTGTATCACTTCCCCTCTAAAAAAATAAATTGGCTCTATTTCAACCCATGACACTGTTATTTTAAGCATTAAAGTACAAATTTGTGAACATAAGTATTGCCTAAATAAGAAGACTGTCCTTTATGTAATGTATACAAAACTATAATCATTACATTACAAGCAATACACATAGCTGCACCCTTGTGTAGCCATGAAGTTGTGGATGTGAGAGGTGGCCTTAGGGGATAGTGTAGTCATTTCTGAGTTTAGAAAATGCATCCAGAGAACAGGTTGAATGAGCATTTGCTCACCTAACTTTAAACAACCACACATACATATATGCATACAATTCCACCATGTTGGCTATTGAACCTCCTACCTATCTAGGCTAGGTAATCTAGAGGGCATTGCGTTAGTCATAAGTGCCATAGGAAAGGTTAAACTCTTGTGGGAGAGACTGCAATTTTGTCAGAATGACCTCTTCATTGTGTTTCTTGCAGGATGTTTCCATAACAGTTGGTATAAGGGAGCTGTGTACACATTTAAACACATCCTCTAAAGGGAAATGGAGACAGCAACAGGCATTACGCTCACACATGCACAAGTTTTCTATGATGGGTATTGAATCTCCTATCTATCTAGATTACACAATCTAGAGAGTACTATAATACTCACAAGCATCACAGGAAAAGTCTGACTCTCATGGGAGAGATTGCACTTTTGTCAGGGTGACCTCATCAGTGTGTTGCAGAAAGGATGTTACTATAAACTTATGGAACTTTGAGAAGGGCTGACTGTATTAATCTCAGGTGAAGTGAATACACATAGTCTTAGGCACACACAAGTGTTCTATGCTGGGTATTGAACATCCTACCTGTCTAGCCTACCCAATCTAGAAAGCACGGCATTATTTGCAAGCACCAGAGAAATCTGACTCTCATTGGAGAGATTGCACTTTTGTCAGGATGACCTTATCAGTATGTTTCAGAGAGGGTATTACTGTAAAATTAGGGATAATAGAGCTATGAGAACAGTTAAATGCATTATTCTGAGGGGAAGTTGAATACACCATCAAGGGATACTCATAGACTAATGCGCACACACACACACACACACACACACACACACACACACACACACACACACACACACACACACACACACCTCTCAAAAACCTTCAATACAATACCCCACTCGGGCATTATAGATAAGCTCACCAACTTAAATATAAACCCCTATGTCACTAGATGGGTTGCAAACTGGCTCAAGGACAGAACCCACATGGTTAGAATTGCTGGAGCCATGTCAGACTCCAAACCAATTACAAGTGGCGTCCCACAAGGCTCAGTCCTGGGACTTCTATTGTTCGGTATATATTTCTCGGAGGTAAAGACCAACACGGAAAGACTGTGGCTGACCAAGTTCACAGATGACTGCAAACTAGGCGCCATAATCGACTCTCCAGCCAAAACAAGCATCCTCCAAAAGGGCCTCATAGAAACAGACAACTGGTGCCAGAGCCATGGTCTCAAGCTTAATGCCAAAAAGTGTATAGTCATCCCCTTTGGCAAAAACAAAGTGCCCACAAATTACCACATAGGTGGTAATCCATTAAGTTCAGAAGAAGTAATTAGGGATCTGGGGACCCAAGTTGATAGCAATCTCTCATTTGACAACCACGTGGCCAAAGTGGTTAGAAAAACATTTTATATAGCCCACCTAATCATGAAGGGATTCACATCTAGATCAGGGGAGGTCATCGTGCCTCTTTACTCATCCCTCATCAGGCCCATAATTGAGTACAATGCCCCTTTTGGGATGTACCTTACCAGACACCTGCAGCAACTGGAAAGACCCCAAAAGTACCACATCAAGAGGATCAAAGGGCTCAAACAGATGCCATATGCTGCCAGGTTAAAGAAACTCCAGCTCTACTCAGTGGCATACCGCCTGTTCAGAGGCGATCTGTGCCTGAAGTATAAAGCCATGTCCAACCTGGAATTAATGGACATGCTGCACCACAGAAAATCAAAATCCCATCGAGCTACACGCTCGAGAGACTTGAACCTCAGCACTGAAATAAATAGGACATGCTGGAGGGACAGATTCATAACCCAGAGGCTCCCTTCACTCTGGAATAAAATCCCCATCCAGGTTAGGCAGAGTCCCTCATTGACTCTCTTCAAGAGGAATCTTGATGAGTGGATGGGAGATTGTAGGTTTACCCCGGGTATCACTTCTGTGTCACTGTTAGACAGAGGCACAGTATACTAACCTCAAAAAAAAAGGGCATAGCAAAATTAATTTAAAATGGGTGGCGAAAGCCAAACACATTCTGGCTAGGCTTATAAATGCCCTAGGGCAGATAGCCTAGTATGAACCTATGAACCTATGAACCTATGAAAAAGGAGTGGATAGAACAGTGGTGAAAATGAAGTTGGCAAGCAGAGGGTAGCACACAGGGAAATAAGACTGGAATTTTCAGAAGGGTTGTAAGAGAGCACCATAGCTATCCACTCCTTCACAGCATCAGTATACAACTGTGCACATAATTTCATGACTTTGCAGAGTGACCACACCAGTAATAGGGGGCAACAGTTAAATAATGTTGTATGGCCAACTGGACTGAATCAGTTGTGTCAGGATGACACACAGGCAAAGTGGAGAGCTACGTATAGGGCATAATTTTTTGTGGGACAGGTGCTTTTTTATTTTAATTATTTTGAGAGAGAGGAATGTTGGGAATGGTGCCTAGGAATGAGAGAACAGGGTTAGATAGGTAGGTTAGGGTAGGAAGCAACCACAGACATACAGGACATGTGAGTCAAATAGGGATGGTAAGGGATACAAAAGGTTTGGGGACACCATGACTGGGGATAGGTAGGAAACACTGGAGGCACACACATCTATCTTGAGAACAGTGAAAATCTAGTCCTCAACCTCAGAACTTTTATCACTGTGTCCTGCAACAGCCCCCCAATCAATGCCAGATGTGACATAATTTTTGCAATGCAACACCAAGCAAAACCCTAGCAAAACCAAGACTCACTCCTCTAAGAGAAGGAAACCAGTTTGGTGGACTCCTGCCATAAACTGGCTATACAATAGAAGGAAGAAACTAGTTCAGAAAAAAGAAGGAAAGACATCCCTGATCAGTATCAGTAAGAAACTAAGGTCCCTCATGAACTCATCCAAGGCTAACTTTGAAAGAAAAATAGCCAAGGATTCAACAGATAACCACAAAGCCTTCTTTAGCTATGTTAAGAATCTAAGTGGCAACTCACAGATATGTACTGAACTAGTGCAAAATAGCACAAAATATACTGAACCTACTGATATTGCCAACATCCTAGCAGATAGATTCAGTGCAAACTTCACCCCCTCTCACCTCCAAAAGGGACCACAACAATACTGGAAAAGTGTAGTGTCCCAAAAATCACAGATGCACAGGTGAAAACAGCCCTTTCAAAAGCCAAAAACACAGCATCAGTAGTACCAGATGGTGTCCCAGGCTGCACCTTGCGTGAACTACAGAATGAACTAACCCCCCACCTAAACATGCTGTTCAACCTCAGCCTCTCCACCGGCTACATGCTCATAGAATGGCACACAGCAATGGTTATTCCTCTCCACAAAGGAGGGGCCACAACTGACTCTGGTAACTATTGCCCCATAAGCCTGACTAGCTTGGTTTGCAAGGCTATGGAGCACAGCATCATGGAACTCATTAACAAAGACATTGGGAACCACTAAACACTTGACCTGACCCAGTTCGGCTTTGTTAAGGGCAGATCATGTCTACTAAACCTGGTTGACTTCTTTGAGATAGTCACCAAGGCCATAGATGAGGGAAAGGTGGTTCACACAGCCTACCTTGACCTCACCAAGGCTTTCAACACCATTCCCCACTCGGTATTACAGAAAAACTCACCAGCCTGAACATAAACCCCTACGTCATGAGATGGGTTGCCAACTGGCTTACAGACATAACTCACACGGTAAGAACAGTGGGCTTCAGGTCCAACTCTAAACCAGTCACAAGTGATGTCCCACAAGGCTCGGTCCTGGGACCCCTACTGTTCGGCATATACTTCTCAGAAGTACAGGCAAACATAGGAGGACTATGGCTAACCAAGTTTGCCAATGACTGCAAACTGGGAGTCATAATTGACTCTCTGGCTGACATGGACATCCTCCAAAAGGGCCTTACTGAGACGGACACCTGATGTCAAAGTCATGGCCTCAAGCTAAATGCCAACAAATGCATAGTCATCCCATTTGGGAAAAACAAAACACCCACAAATTATCACATAGGTGGCAGCCCCCTTAATACAGAAGAGGCAATAAAAGATCTGGGGACCCTGGTAGATAGTAATCTCTCCTTTGACAATCATATTGCCAAAGTAGTTAGGAAATCCTTCTATGTGGCCCATCTAATTACTAAAGGGTTTACATCTAGAAATAAAGAGGTTATAGTGCCCCTCTACTTGTCACTCATTAGATCCATCATAGAGTACAATGCCCCATTTGGGATGCACTTCACAAGACACTTCCAACAGCTGTAAAGACCACAAAAGGACCTCACCAAGAGTATTACTGGCCCCAAACATATGTCCTATGCAGCCCAACTGAAAAAATTCTGGCTGTACTCAGTGGCATATCGTTTACTCAGAGGTGATCTCTGCCTGACTTACAAAGCCATGTCCAACTCCGAATTGGTGGACATGCTCCACCTAAAGAAATCCAAGTCACTGCTAGCCATGCGTTCAAGTGAGCTAAACCTTGCCACAACAATAAATAGAACATGCTGGAGGGATAGATTCCTGTCACAGAGACTCCCCATGCTTTGGAAAAAAATTACAAACTACATCAGGCAGAGCCCCTCGCTAACACTCTTCAAGAGAAACCTTGACGAGTGGATGAGTAACAGAAAATGCACCCCTGGGATCACTTCATAGGCTCTGCTTGTCAGAGGATTAGTTAATTAATCAATGGGGCAGCAAAAGCCGACACACTCTGGCTAGGCTTATAAATGCCCTTGGGCAGATAGCCTAGTACCTACCTATGAACCTATGAACACAGGACCCTTTCAATCCTGCCAATACATGTTCTGAGACCCCTCTCTATTATATCTTCTACTAGCCCTATCAGCTCCTGCATTGTTAGAAAATTGCCCCCTCAATTAGTACTGCTCCTGGAGGGTACCACTGCATCAGAAGCTAGAGCAGAGCTACCTGAAGTACTTGGAGCAGGTAGGGCAGGGGTTATGAAGGCAATGCTAAGAGGCTATGACCCTGAAGTGCTGGGTGTCTGTGCTGCCATCTGTGGAGGTATGTCAGCCTGAGCCACAGTGTTTGTTGTACCTCTCTGTACTATTAATGATTCATTTTCATCAACAAGTTATGCAAACAACATATTATTAATAAATTATAATCTCCTCCTAAAAAAGAGACAAGGGTGGAGAAGGCAAAAAAAGAGAGATAATTGGAAACATGTCATGTAACAATAATGTATACTTTAAACAAACTTTTAATTGGTAGTACATAAACAGCTCTCATAATTTACTATTGCTCATCTTTGTAACATGTGTATATGATGGGAAGGTATTTATGTGTTATTAAATAAACAAACATTACTGAACCATTAGAAGAACTATATGCTTTTATTTCACTGTGATGGACTGGAATTATGCATCCTAACTATATAATTGAAATTTCCATAATGTAATTTTTCCTGATAGATTGTTTTTAAGATCTTATAAATAATCAATTAAAAAATATGCTGCTTCTGTGTCCTCATGAACCGACACACAGTAAAGCTGGTATTTTAATTTTCTCATGCAAGCAGCAACAATTATTAGGGTAGACATGCATGCTTGAGATGAAAGATGATGTATGCCTGTTTGAAATGCTAGTGCTTGAGGGAATTAAAATAATATTATGGCTTTAATTTTTACTAGATTCTTGCTTATCCCATGCCTCTCTGAGGTGAGTTAATCTCTCCTGATGTGTTTTACAGTTTGCAACCATCTTCTTTGCAGCTGTAGAAGAAAAAAATAGACAAATGTGTATGAAAGCATAGACTGGTTATGGGTCATTATAATTACACAACTGAGGGGTGCTCCCAGTCTGAAATTCAGCCTTCCATCAGCTTAGGAAATCCTGATTGTGCTTTTTAGGGTCACTATAGTGGTGATAGCATTGTACTCCATTGTGTGGAATGCCAGTTATAGTGGAGATCCACCTTGGCTAAGCTACTCTGAGCCTCAGTCTTAAACCAAGACCCAGTAAAACATTTCTGCAACAGCCTATACCTGTAGGATTTCATATGGAGTATCACAAATATCCTGGACTCCTCAACACCCCACCTTTATACTCTAAACTTAGCAACATTCTCTTCCTCACCAGCCATGTCTGCAAAAGTCAAGCTTATAAACATTATACTCAAAAAATAATGAAAGACCACCAAGATAAAGGAATGGCACTTAAACAAAAAAAACAGTATCCAAATAAACAAAGTGCCAAGCCACCAAGGCTATAGGTTATTACATTTATTGAACTTAAAAGTAAAAATAAAAATGGGTAAGCACTCTCACAATACAATAGATCTCTTCATCAGACAGTCACATTAAAAAGAAGAACCATCTATATAGCAATAGCACTGCGACATAATTTCCTGTTGCAAGAAGCATGTAAAAAATTTTAACAACCATAAAAAATTAAATTACATCACATAGTAACAATATATTTACAAACCACCAAAATACAAAACTTTAAAACATTTATATATATATATATATATATATATATATATATATATATATATATATACAGACACACACACACACACACACACACACACACACACACACACACACACACACACACACACACATGCACACATACACATATTTTAATGTGGGAGTGGGTGTGCCTTCAACATAGGGCTCGGGGAAACAATCCCATTTAGTCCTGGAAACTTATCTGCTTGTTGTGATAAAATACAGGCTTGTTCCCCTTGCCTCTGTCTTGTTCTTAAGATCCCCACCCCTAATATCAGTTTCAATTACCTCCAGTGCCAGAAACTTATTTATGGGAGTTCCCTTCAACCACCACATGGTGTGCTAATGCATTTTCCTGCCTCCCATTTCTAATGACTCTCAAGTGTACCAAAATCCATTCCTTAAAGGAATTATTGGCTTTCCCTACATAAAAAGCATAACAGAGTGTGCAGAATGCCAAGTATATTACATTCTTTGTGGAACAGTCTACATAAAACATAAACTCAACAGAAAAACCTAAGTGGGGATGTATAAAAACCATGCCAGGCTGTATAGAACTACATGCACTACACCTTCGACAGTGATAAGTGCCTTGCCTCTGGGACTGCGGAAACCCTCCTAATGCTCCCTTTCTATAGCATAGTTGTCTGTCCAGATTGTGGTTGTTTCTAAAAGAAAACCATGGAACTTCTGATACAATTCAACTCAATTCTTCAGAGACAGTTAGAATCCCCCAATGTTTCTTCACTATATAACAGAAAGTATTTTCATCACTCGAAAATATGAACCCTCACTGCATGTCGTGGATCAAATATAGGGGATGCCTCTCCCTTAGATAGCTGTTGGGCAGAATATGCTTGCTCCTTGCCTTTCCTTTCTTGCCAAACTTGGGCTATACAGCTACCTACCTCATCCTGTGCATAGCCTCTTGCTAGAAAGTCAGATGTCAACCACAAACTCCTTCTGCAGAAGGCTAATATCATTACAAAGCCTCACAGATCTTAAGAACTAACCCTTCAGCACATTCTTCAGTACAACATACAGTGAGGATTCCCCTCAAATTTTCGAATGATGTAAATACTTTCTGTGATATAGTGAAGAAACTTTGGGGGATTCTAACTGTCTCTGAAGAACTGAGTGGAGTTGTATCAGAAATTCCATGGTTTTCTTTTAGAAAGAACCCCAATCTGAAAAGACAACTATGCTATAGAAATGGAGCATTAGGGGGGTTTCCACAGTCTCAGCGGCAAGGCACTTATCCCTGTCGAAGTTGTAGTGCATGCAGTTTTATACAGCCTGGCATGGTTTTTAAATATCCCCACTTAGGTTTTTCTATTGAGTGTATGTTTTATGTAGACTGATCCACAAATAATTTAATCTGCTTGGCATTCTGAACTCTCTGCTTTTTACATAGGGAAAAACAATCATTCCTTTAAGGAATGGATTATGGAACACTTGAGAGACGTTAGGAATGGAAGGCAGGAAAATGCATTAGCACACCATGTGGTGGTTGATGTTTCTGGCACTGGAGGTAATTGGAACTGATATTAGATGTGGGGCTCTTAAGATCAAAACAGAGGCAGGGGAACAAGCCTGGAGTTTATCACTCCCAAGCATATAAGTTTCCAGGACTAAATGAGGTTGTTTCCCTGAAGCCTATGTTGAAGGCACGCCCACTCCCACATTACAATGTGTGTATGTGTGTATATATAAATATATATATATGGTTCTACCTTACTAGATCGACATGTTAAAACAGCGAAAACGACTTCACCGATGCCAGAAGATCGACAAGGCAGAAGACCGACGGAGGAAGACACCGACGCTGAGAACACTGCGATGGGGAAAGGATGTGTAAGTATGCGGTAGTGATGGACGTTAGGGTGCAAGTAAGGTAAGTGTGCGATGTTGACGGTGTGTAGGGGTAGGGGTGGGATAAGTGAGTTAGGGTTAGGGCGCGGGTTAGGTAAGGGTGCGAGTAAGGTAAGTGTGCGATGTTGACGGTGTGTAGGGGTGGGATAAGTGAGTTAGGGCGCGGGTTAGGTGAGGGTGCGAGTAAGGTAAGTGTGCGATGTTGACGGTGTGTAGGGGTAGGGGTGGGATAAGTGAGTTAGGGTTAGGGCACGGGTTAGGTGAGTGTGCGATAGTGACGGACCTTAGGGTAAGGGTTTGGGTTAGGGTTGTAGATAGTTGTGTATGTATGGGTTAGTGTTGGTTTGTAAGGATTTTGGTGTGCTTGTGTTGTGTGTGTGGGTTTTGGATAGGGGATTTGTTTTGTTTGTTGGTATGATGTGTCGAGTGTATGAGGTGTCGTGTTTGTGAACTGTCGATCTTCTGGCGTCGGTGAAGTTGTTTTCGCTGTTTTGACATGTCGATCTAGTAAGGTAGATCCACATATATATATATATATATATATATATATATATATATATATATATATATATACATATATATTTTATATATGAATGTTTTAAAGTTTTGTACTTTGGTGCTTTGTAAGTATATTGTTACTATGTGATGTAATTTGCTTTGTGCAACAGGAAATGATGTCACAGTGCTATATAGATGGTTCTTTTTAATGTGACTGTCTGATGAACTGATCTATTGTATTGTGAAAGCTAAGCTCTTACCCATTTTTATTTTTACTTTTAAGTTGAATAAATTTAATAACCTACAGCCTTGGTGGCCTGGCACTTTGTTTATTTGGAAGCTTATAAACATTATGTCTGAACTGGCGCTTAATCCAGATCTCGTGTGTCACTGGTATTGCAAAACATGCACAGCGTTGCCAACTGCAGTTACATGATTGTAAGCAGGTGGACTCCTTGGCAGACACATTGGCACTACCTATAGCAGAGTGTGATGCTCCACCCTTTATTAGGGTCCCGTTGTTCAACAATGGAATGCTCACTGGCATAGCTTTTGAGGGTTGCACTCTGGAAGGTGAAAGTTGGCTAAATTCTGGCATATTATCAGTTTGGGGCTTATCCAGTGTTTAAATATTATTGTAACAGCTGGGAATCTAACACATGGAATAAAGGAGGCAGATAACAACTTTAATGTATTAAATGACACTGCCACAGGAGAGCTAACTTCACATCATGAAAATCTGACATTTATTGATATCTGAATGAATAGTGATATGCTTCAGAGAAACCCGTACGTGTGTTTGTAATCCTGTCTTGGAATGCATTCCTATGAAAAAATCATTCTTACTGCAAGCAATCATGGTTCACATGGATGCAGTTGGATGTAATACTTGGATGTAATGCATACTTCAGAAGACATAAGGGTCCTAAAAACATAGTTGGGATATGTCATGAGTCATGATGATTACAAAAGTATCGTGCCCATCATCCATATACAAGTAATTTTTATATGAAACATAGTCATTGTCATGTCTAAGAAGGTGGATATACATTAGATTGTGTATATATGTGAAACATTAGTCATATATGCTAAAAAGTAAATTTTCCTTATACAAGGCTTTCGGATACATAGCTTGCAAGAAACAGATGTGACATTACAAGTTTTCCCTACTGTTATAGTCCTATTCAAACATTTATGAAATATGGGCTTCTTATGCCCTTTTTAAAAAGTATCTGATGGCTGAATTTGAACACATAATAGCCTGCATAATTTCTCAAAAGTCATTGCTTCTACACCTTGTGCTACACAGACAGCATTATGATACAGAGGCTTGTCCTCTCAGTACTGTCCAGAGTGCTGAGGACAGCACAATGTTAGCAGGTGTGGTTGAGCTACATATTGCAGCCTAAATGAAATTTGTCACTTTTTTCCTTTGAGTAGTGCATCATTTTTGTGCGCTGCCAAGTGCAGAGCAAATATATCTTAAAGTAAGAGAAAATGGGGAAATCAACATTGTGAATTAGGCGTTCTGTAAACAAGATTTGAAAGATGCTTCATATACCTTATTTCTGTCGGTTCACCTCAGTTACACCTTGTGCCACAGAGGAAGTTATCTGATAGGTGTGTGTTTCTGCAATGATTACTATCTAGAGTGCTGTCAGATGCGCAACTCCACCAGTTGTTTTTGAGCTACCTTATATAGCCTAAATGAAAATTTTCACTTTTTTCCTTATGTGGTTAGCTGTGTTTGCATGATGCCAAGCAGAGAGCAAATAGAAAAAAAAAACATTAGAAGGGAAATATATGTTAGGGAAATTAAAGATAGTGAATGAAATGCAATGCCTGGGCATAATGCACCAATGACTGTAGCAAGAAGTGCATTCAAGTGAACAATTCTTCCTTCTCACATCTTGCAATATCAGACCTGTACCTGTGTAGCACATTATCAGACTTGTAGTTAGTGATATATTGTGCTTCAGTGAACAGAATAATGATCACATATTGTTCGCAATAGTGACAACAGTTGATTTTAAACAACACATTGGCATCACAAAATGTGATGAAATGTGTTGTAGACAATCCTCTGTAAAATGATCACATCAGCGGATTTGGAACCTTGCATCATAGTACTAATATATGAACCTATATGAACCTATATGAACCTATATACTTCATCTATGGACTCATTGCACTTACAACTGGTGCCACAGAGAAAGATAACATGTCAGGTGTATTTTCTTCCCTCAATAATATACAGAGTGCTGTCGGCTGCAGAATGAATCCTATCTGGTTTGTGTGACCTATAGCAGCCTAAACTAACTTTTTCACCATTTTCCTTAAATTCTGTATTTGCATTTATCCCTTATTCCTGTCATAGCCATTTCTGCATTTCTGCAATTATGTTAAATTGTTAATGCAGAAATGTAGTATAAAGTTTAAAGCTGTATTATTTCCATTACAGAGGTGTTATACAATCTGTGCTGATAATTTAGTTCAAAATATACTTCTTTTTCCATGTTTTGGGGGGAGGTTGGATTGGGGAAGATAACTTGTGTATAGTCATAGGGCATATGCTGTCAGAACACAGCCATTACATAGTTAAATAAAGGTTGTGGAGTCTGACACAAATCAGTTTTCCTATTTGTATGTGCATGGGATCTAAAGCTTTGATCTAGGCAGTGATTGTTTGTGTTATCCTTTGTCTCATAGCCACAGCCAGGGTATACAATGCACACCTCCATCTGTCAGCACAATCTGAAGCTAGTAGTTCTCCCTCAGACTCCTCTTCTGTATCTGCTGCTGGCCCTGCCTGTTGTCCTGTCCCTTGCTGTCCTTGTTGGAGCTGTGACCTGAGAATGATATTGTGTAACATGGCACAGGCTGTAAGTATTTCAGCACAGGTGTCCAGGTCATACTGCATTGTACCTTCTGAGGTGTCCAGACACTAGAACCTTGATTTAAGCAAACCAACACACCTTCTATGATATTTCTAGTATGAGTGTGGGCCTAATTATATCCTGGCTCAGTGGTGTTGTGTGAGTTTCTATGAGTGTCATGAGCCAGGGCTCCAGTGCATAACTTGCATCCCCCACTAGATAATCTTGAGGAATATCACCCCTAGTAAACCTGGTATAGAGCTCACAGGTGTGCCATATGTTTGAGTTATGAAAACTACCTGGGTTAACTTCACAGACATTGCAGATGATCACTCGGGCATTGCAGACAACCTAAAAGTTTACAAACTGGAAACCTTTTCTGTTGATGTACCTCCTTCTCTGCTCCCTGGTTTGGGCTTTTATTTCTATGTGTGTGCAACCTATGGCCCTCAACACTTCAGGGAATTGTGCTATTGCATAAAATTCATGCACGATTCTTCCTCTCTCCTGTGGTATTCATGGGAAACAGATTTGCTCTCTTGCATGTAATAGCATTGCATTTAAAAAATTATGTAATATTCTAGAGGCTGATGACTGCGACACCCCTAAAAAATCCCTTCAGGTCTCTGACAAGTACCAATAACTAGTATATGTAGTGCTAAACCTACCTTTTTTCCACTGGGATGGATTCTCCATGATTTCCCTGGGGCCTGAGGTGGGGGTAGCAGAGGTTGCATATTTCCTCCAGTGTTTCTCTGCCCACTCAATATCTGTCAACAATTTCAGTTTCATGCACTCTGTGATATGTCAAATGGGGTCTAAACACCCTTCTTCTTCTTCTGGCCAGAGGTCTGGCTGCAAGAGCAGCAACATCCTGATTTAAAGCCTGTTGCACATACAACATAATAATAGCAGTAGCAAACCCAACATTTTTTTTTATAAGTGTAATTGTCCCTATATTCCAAAAGGCTTTGGTGCACATGGCAAAAGCCCACACTGAGTGTACACGATTGGTATAAAAAAACATCCAACGCAATGATAAACCAACTACAGGATCTGGGATGCTGCAACACTTTATTCTTCAAGAAGAATAAAGTGTTGCAGCATCCCAGATCCTGTGTTTGTACACAATTGGTTTATAACTTCCTGAATAGCTCCACCATATCAAATTGGTTAATTAGCACATACTTCAGCTTTTTACTTTTTAATTATCATATTCTGCCATCTCCCACTGTTGAATGGCTCTACCATTATGTAGATGAGCTTAATGGATAACAAATCACACATTATCATGGTGATGGCACTATGCAATGCCAACACAATCACTCCACTATTAATGAATCCTGCCCATGATTTAAGTTAGTATTCAGAAGCACTGAAAATGTTGATTCGGTAGACTATACAACTTTTGCTTCAGTTATTCAAGAAAGCCTGCTGCAACAGAATCTGAACTGGCAACAGAAAAGTGAGGGCGCCCATCATATCTTTCAACTGTACAGATTTTCGCAGAATGTCAAGATTTGTGCCTTATATTTTTGGTCCATTTTTCATAAAATTGTGGCTTTCTGGCAAATTAGTGGCAAATCATTAAAGACGGAAGTTAGAAAATAATGATAGACGTTTGAGTTTTAGACTTCATACCCTTCAGGAAATTCATGCTAATGCAAAACCTGTTATTCTATCAACTTCCTAAGTCTGTAAGAGCAATATTTCAAAATTGTCCCTATCTGTATCACTTTTTTATGGCTTTGTCCAGATTTCTTACTCTAAGAGGTTGAGAAGTATGGCACCCGTACACATGCTCGAGATGAAATTGCTCGAGCATCAGTAGCATGCTGTAAAAAAGACAAACAGCATAATGCTTAACACTGTTTTCCAAAGGAAATTATTGCCAGTGCAGTTTTTAAGTGTGCCCTGTCAGTGATTCACTTGGTTTGGGAGATTGCTCTCTTCTTTGAGTTGGTGCAACCTGGGTATAGGTAAGTCTGGGTGGTGTGGAAGGCTTACCCACTACAAAAAAACAAAAGTGATTTTTTTATCTTTCTGAGTTTTGAACATTTTTTTTTCATTGTTTTGGCTCGTTGCCTTTCAGGAAGTTGACATTTCATAGTAGAACCAAAAGTGAGCTATGCCTCTTGGCAGAGTAATAGACACTGCATATATTTCAAAGTAGTTAACTATCTGCTAACAACCGTCTTTTATTAAACACTCATGGAAAAAGAAGACAGCTATCCTGAAATTGTTATACCCTGTTTTAACATTCTCTAAACCTTTCTTAGCCATTGTGACTTGATTATTAGTTTAACGTATACTTTTCATAAACAGTTTTAGAAAATAATCTGTTTTGATATTGGTGTTTCAGCAGTTTATCTTAGTTTGACAGGATTTGAAGACAATGCCGATTTTGCAGAATACACAGGATGAGATTCTAGATGAAGTTGATGAAACAAAATTATTCAAATCAGTGCAGTCTGAGGATAAATGGCCTGCTGGATGGAATAGAGTAGCTTGCTCTGGTCATTTATTTATCCAAAGAACTTTAAGCTCTTCAGAATGGTATGTCCCTCTTCTATATTTCTTATTTGTAAAGGTGTTAATATTAACAGCTCACTATTTAAATAGTATACTATTTTATAAGTTTTCTGAGACAGGCATTTGTATATATGAGAACAGTAGTTACAATTATAAAATAATTACTTTGCTTTCCTTCCAGATTGTAAATGGTAGAACCCAAATCAGAAAGATCGCAGTTGAGAAACGCTCCTCCATTGCAAGAATACAGACACAGAAAGATAACTTTGGCTCTCTGCAACAGATGTAGCATCTAGAAAAAATACTTATACATTGCTGTGCTTGGCAACATCCTCACTTAATTCTGCTTATTTGATTCTGGGACTATAAAGTAAGTCATTTCATAACAAGACCACAAACATGACCTTTTTAAACAAAAAGAATGTTGGTTATATATAAAAGCTTAATATAGCCTCATCTTCTTTGGGTTATCATTTCAATACCCACATAATTACTACTCTTTGGTTTCTGACACACAAGGATCCCTGTGCAAAAAAAGGGGATTTCAGATTGTCCTTTAATGAGATCTATACCAAGGAAAACAAACACTGCCAAAAACATTCAAGTGGAAAAAAGGTAGTAATTTGAAAACTTTTAGATAACAGTTTACTAGAATGACTGGAGCCTGCACATTTGATTGGCCAGAGTCAAACTGGTATCTGCAGGTTTTATATGGCGGTTTTAAGACCAGAGCTATAACATAATGTACTCTAGCAGTAACCCACGTTTTGAATTAATCTCACACCAATACATAAATAAATGGTTTGCTTTGTTTCTACAAATGTTACCTCTTTTTATAGTCAATTCCTTATAAGCTTGTTTAATTTTTTAATGAGTAACAGCCTTTAAAAACTACATCAGCAGATAAAATAATGTGAGACTCCAGTATTATAAACAATCTCCTAGTCTGTTTCTTTTCAGCGCTTTACAGAAGCAAAAAGACTGCATATAAACATTGTTGCATGCTAGGCATTGCAGCACTTACTCTGGGAGCTCCACTGTTTTGTCGAGTGCATTGCTGTCACATCTCAAAACATTTGTTATTCAAAGTTTTTGTTAGATGTTCTCAATGAATTACTGTCTCACAACTTGCATTGTCCCAAGTATTGTAATTTGGTAGGTCACACAACTGAAAGAAGAGAAAAAAAGGAAAGTTTCTCATCCTTTTATCAATTTCCCTTTGCTCTGAGTTTGTGCAGTCTCAGAGGTCATATATTTATTAATTAGAGCTACAGACAAGGTCCCACACTGTGGATTGCAGAGAGGTACAATCCTCTTTAAAAATGACTGTTTGCTCATGTTTTCCACGATTTATTACAACAATTTTCCCAATTTCATTTGGTTTAGTTATTTTACTTACAACGTGTTGCATCTCAACTACCTGAGATATGTTTCATAACAAATCTGTTACTTTATATAAACAGCATTGTATGCACAGCAATAAAGTTACCTCAGGTGAGTAAATGGTTTGACATTTTTCAGTTTACATGCTTTTTTATGATCAACAGTTTGTCAAAGGTCATCCATAGCATAAGGACTTAATTAGTCAGGTTCGGGTATTCTGTGTATCCCTTTCCAGCACTTAAAAAGATGAATACAATAAAAAATGTAAAACTACACAATAATGAACCTTATAAAATAAATGCTTCATATAAACTCAATGTACTAAGCAGAAGGAACAGATGGGAACACACACACTTGGATGTTTTGCTATGCTTAGCCCAGAATCGTTTTAAATGCTGCTCATTGTCTAAGAGGCTACTGTAATCGACATGTCTAGCTTCATGAAAGCTCACTAACTGACTAAGAGTTTTACTGTTATGGCACTGTACTAACACTGTTGCAAATGCGCCTTCTGCCACACAGATTCACATGCATCCATGTGCCTTCAATTTATATGATAGCCTGACATCTTTTTTTTATTTAGTTAGGCTTTGTGCCTTACAAATACTCTACTCATAGATCTCTCAGCTGTATGGGTATAAACACTTTAAATATTTCAGTTCAATAGTCAGTATTTCTGCAATGTTGAGTTACAGAATGTTGAACCACACAGGATCGAGTTCAAATGGCTGATGGTATGAAACGTCCACCACTGAATATTGCAGTAAGTTTTAAATCAATTCTGCTTCACATAAATCCAAGGTTCAGCAAATATTCTTCAAATAAACACCAAGTAGAAACTGTTGACTGCAGTTTATTGTAGAAACATACGAACAGGTGAGCGCTTTCGCTTTTCAGCTTTTTCAAACCATAATGCACTCCTAAAATCATGACCATATATATACTAACTTATAAGTAATTAATAATCACACAATTAATTCAATTTAATTTAACAATTAACTAATTAAAGTTAAAAACTAGTAAAACTTTAAAATAGTAGCATATAATCCATAAATAAATAAATAAACAGTGTACAACTTTACGATTTTACTAACTATAATAACATCAAGGCTACTTTAGTAACTATCTGTCCTTAAAAAACATATATATAGCAGAAATGCATATATGTAAAAAGTGTATATATATAAAGAACAATAAATAAATATTATTCAGCAAAATGATGCTTATAGCTCATGGTATACAAAGCACTACATTCTTTTCTTAACTTGTGTTAATATACCATAAACTAATTACTATTTAATATTTAAACCTTCTTTTCTTCAGCTTTGGTTTTATTGGAACATTATCATTCAGTCCCGGAGGACTGTGTGCTTGTAGTTTAATGATCCAATCTGCCTCTATTTCCTCAGTCCTGTTTCTAATATCTCCTGCTCTAAGTGTAGGTGTATTAATAAACATAATCATGAATCTAAATTCATGTGTAGGACCTGCTTTTAAAATGTGCTTAGATAGAGCATTAACTTCAGATTTAATTTTTATCTGATATATATGCTCTCTTATTCTGTTTTTAAATTTTCTATCTGTCTTACCTACATAGAATGCTTGACATTCTATGCAGGTGGCAAGATAGACCAAATGTTCTGTATTACATGTTCCATACACTGTGAAAGTATAAATCTTAGATGTTATAGGGTGTAGTTAATGCTCTATCTAAGCACATTTTAAAAGCAGGTCCTACACATGAATTTAGATTCATGATTATGTTTTTTAATACACCTACACTTAGAGTAGGAGATATTAGAAACAGGACTGAGGAAATAGAGGCAGATTGGATCATTAAACTACAAGCACACAGTCCTCCGGGACTGAATGATAATGTTCCAATAAAACCAAAGCTGAAGAAAAGAAGGTTTAAATATTAAATAGTAATTAGTTTATGGTATATTAACACAAGTTAAGAAAATAATGTAGTGCTTTGTATACCATGAGCTATAAGCATCATTTTGCTGAATAATATTTATTTATTGTTCTTTATATATATATATATATACACTTTTTACATATATGCATTTCTGCTATATATATGTTTTTTAAGGACAGATAGTTACTAAAGTAGCCTTGATGTTATTATAGTTAGTAAAATCGTAAAGTTGTACACTGTTTATTTATTTATTTATGGATTATATGCTACTATTTTAAAGTTTTACTAGTTTTTAACTTTAATTAGTTAATTGTTAAATTAGATTGAATTAATTGTGTGATTATTAATTACTTATAAGTTAGTATATATATGGTCATGATTTTAGGAGTGCATTATGGTTTGAAAAAGCTGAAAAGCGAAAGCGCTCACCTGTTCGTATGTTTCTACAATAAACTGCAGTCAACAGTTTCTACTTGGTGTTTATTTGAAGAATATTTGCTGAACCTTGGATTTATGTGAAGCAGAATTGGTCTGAAAAGACAAGGAACTGTATTCTTGAGTTTGAGTTTGTACTGTTTGATACTGATATTTCGTGGACTGCCTAGGTAACTTCTGCACACAACCGTTATACTTTTACATATTTTTATGGACTTGTCTCAGCTGTGCAGAAGTTTTTACTTCATTGTGGTGCTCAGTATTATTTTCTATATAAGTTTTAAATCAGATTACAATACAGTGGGGACTGGGGAATTTGCCCTTTAGTGGAATCTTGGAATTGATACAGTATGTACAATTACCGTGGAGTATGGCGATGCAGGGAGGATTATCCCCCTGCAAAATCAGTGTTTTTTTTATTTTATTATTATTATTTTTTTTTTTTTTGTACTTTTGATGATTCCGAATGCATTTGGTCTCATTGTTTTGTGGTTTAACATTCTGAAATGGAGATCATGTGATATAGATCCAGTTCTGAAGATATGTGATCTGGCTTATTCCATTACTCTCCCAGCATCATTGGGATCAACATTTGAACCTACTGCAGCTTATCTGCATTTTCTTGGAAATAATTCGATTAGCTCTGTTGCAGGTTTATCAAAATATTGCTTCTTTTTGTCTGTTCTCAGTTCTTGTTGCACATTCTGATGTATCATCTTTTTTTTTCTATGTACTTTTTACTGGTTTTTAATCAGAACACACAAGGAAGACATTATATTTAAGACATCCTAAGTGATATTTTAAACTAAAACCTACAGCAACACAAGTTTTCTACAATAGCAGGAAAGCATTTACACCCCCTAAAAAAGCAGACCTCATTTATGCAGTTATGCACAAAGTTTATAACATCAGTTAGAGTGCATATATAACAATGTTCCGAATTTGATTACCTCGATTTTTACTTACTAAGAATTACATGCTGAACACCTCTCTAACCCAACCACAAATATTCTGAAACTAAAACTCAAGAAGAGACACATCTGTATGGTGTTAGGGATAGGGGTAGGGATATGGCTGATATAAAGTGTGCATGTGTGCCTATATGTCTGTCTGTCTTGTTTAGTGTTAGAGTCAGGGATAGGGTTATGGTTAGTATTAGGGTTTAGACGGCAGTGAGGGTTATGATTAGGGTTAGAGTTAGAAAATATGAGTAGGATGCCAGATTTTTATGTATCCATTCCACAACTTGGTCATAGATTGCCCTGTCTGTATTTTTTTAACCTCCCAAACCTACCTAATATCCACCAAAATTCAGTCTATATCACTTGCCTGCCTGTACCTCTGCCACCCCCCCCCCAAAAGAAGTAAAGCCCAGTTTTCTTCAATTATTCTCCCTTGTGGTATCCACTAGTCCCATCTCATCCATAAGTTTCATCAATACTTTCGGCCACTTAGATGAAATTCTACCTTACCAGACAGCCTGTCCTCTTTTGGCACCAAATCCTTATCAAAATCCCCCCCCAAAAAAAACTATACTCCTCTTCTTGATACGCATTAGAAGTGCCTGTACAACATTCTTTCAGAACTCCTGCATCATCTGTATTAGGCCTGTAAAAAGAATTGAACACCACTCCCTTCCTTCCTTCCCCATATCACTCTCACTGCTGCCCATCTACCCTTAGAGAATAGGTGACTTGTCCACCACTACCCTGATTAGAGAATGAACATTCCCTAGCAGGATGTTAATTTATAGGTAATGCCCACTTGACAGCAGAAAATGAAGCTGCTGTGAAGCTCAGACATTAAAAAAGCAAATGTCTGCCATGGTTTTTGCACTTATTAAACAGTGCCTTGCTGTTTATCAAGCATAAAATGAAAAAAGTAAAGAGATTTAAAAAAAGACAGTAGAAAACGTTCATGTGTTTTTGTGTGGGTGAGGGTGTGTGTGTGTGTGTGTGTGTGTGTGTGTGTGTGTGTGTGTGTGTGTGTGTGTGTGTGTGTGTGTGTGTGCGTGTGTGCATGTGTGTGTGGGGGTATGAGAAAGCACAAGTGAGGGAGAAAGAGACAGCAACATCATTAGACTGCAATAGGCAGTCTGTCGGCAGCACACCATTAACAATAAGAATTAAGAAACTTTCATTTGTGTCATTACTGACTGACCTTAATCCTTAGTGGTTTACAGGTATATGGTCCAATCTACAGTACAGAGCAGCAGTGTGTGGCAAAATTATGTATGGAAAAGGGGAGGGGGACGATAGTTGCAATGACTTCCATTCTACTTGTTTCTATTTTTTTTTTATTCATTTACTCTGAATGAAACATCTGAGGCATATTCACTCAAAATGGCTGTAACTGTTGTGTGTGTCTGTCAGTACTTCAGAATGTATGTTTGTGTGTGTATATAGATGTATATGTATAAGTGTGTGTGTGTGTGTGTGTGTGTGTGTGTGTGTGTGTGTGTGTGTGTGTGTGTGTGTGTGTTGACATTAAATACTTACATAATTTATATTTTAAATGTTTTCCTCCAGCAGCAATTACATATGCTACAGTAAGTTTAAAACATTTGGTGGAAGAACTATGTTACATAAAAAGTATATAATAATAAAACGAATGCAAAGCTATTGAATAGATAGCAAATTCTCTAAGCCCTCTGGGGTATGTCTTATTGGGAGAAAAATGTCTTTTCAGCAGTGTAGGTGCCCAATGCCTATGGTATTGGTTCTCACAACACCAATGGGTGGGGAATAATTCCCCAGTACCATACACCCTATCATGCATTATTGCTTGCTTATCATCCATCCAGTATTACAAACCCTTCTATCCCAGCATATTCCTCTCTAAAATCCCATGTCCCCTCTTCTCCCCTTTGGTACTGTATGCATAGAGCTGCTTTTCTGAATTTTCCTCACCTCCCTTGCTCTAAGAATCATCTTCTCAATTAACACTATCTCTTCCTTTTATACATTTATAGGTAAGTATTAGGCTAGCTGCCCTTGAGGTCATTTTGAGCCTAGCTAATTTTCCTTTCTTTGCTTTAAATAACCTATCCAATTTGGTTATAGATTAGCCTTACCCATCCCATGATCGATAATTATATATTACCCCCAATGAGAATAACTGGGTTCATACCATAGACAAATGAGGGGATCCATATATGGAAAGAATCATTTAGGAGTTCCAGCTGTCTCTTAGTAGCACAGGGGCAGTCCTTCCATAAATTTTCTGACTCTCATCCCTAGATCTAAGTTACACTTGAAAATGGACATGGGTGAAACTTTGTTTTGTGTGAATGTGGAGTCTGTTCCATAACTGCAGTATCTGCTATGAAATATGCCTGTCCCTCCAAACTGTTCTAGTGATGTTACAGAAGAGATTTAGATCCCTAGGCTGAAAATTTCTGATGCCTTTTGACTTGCTGATGTGCAGTAAATCCATCGGTAATGGGTAAGAGGATGTCTCGTATGCAAGACACAGGTCACCTTTTAGCAGTCTGTAGGATACCGAGTATAGTGACAGGGCTTTGAATCAGTCCACGTAGGACATGTTGTTTAGGCCTAGTGTCCTTTTAGTAAGATATCTCTGTGGTCTTTTCAGTTGTTGCATGTGTCTGGGCAGACACATTCCAAAGGGGGCATTATGTTCAAGGATTGGCCTAATGAGGGTTAAGTAAAGTGTGACAATGAAATCTCTAGATCTAGACACAAGCCCTTTATTTATAAGCTGTTTAATGTAGAAGGACTTTCTTACAGCAATAGACACATGTTGGTCAAAAACTAGGTCACTGTCCTCAAAAGTTCCCGAATCCCTAATAACTGTGTCAACTCTTAGGGCTTATTGTCAATATGGTAGTTCCCTGGGGTAGATGACTTCTAAAAGGATACAATAATAAATTTTTTGGCATTTAGTTTCAGACCATGATTTTGACATCCGTTATTTATTTGAGACAAACCTTGCTGCAGAATGGCTAAGCCATTCGGGAATTCAGTGACTGCTCCTAGCTTGCAGTCATCTGCAAAATTATTCAACCAGAGGCCCTTGATACTGGCTTTTAATTCATAAAAGTAGATGCCAACCAGGAGAGGTCCCAGCACAGAACCCTTGGAGACTCCACTAGTGACTAATGTATTTGTGGAGACAATTTCTCCTATTTTGATTATGTGTGTCCTATCTGTGAAGCAGTTAGCAGTCTAGTGGATGACATGTGGGTTTATTCCCAGTTTATTTAGTTTTTTTACTATGCTTGGGTGGGGAATTGTGTCAAAATCTTTGGCCTGGTTAAGGTATGCAGTGTATACCATTTTGCCTTTATCCATTGCATTGGTGACTTTTTGAAAAAATCCATCAGGATGAGTAAGTATGACCTGGCTTTGACAAAACCAAATTGAGACAGGGCTAGGGTTTTGAGGTTCCTTATGTCCTGATTGATTAATTCCATAATAACTCTTTCCATGTTTTTGCATACGAGGCAGGTCAAACTTATGGGTCTAAAATTGCCTAGGTCTGTGAAAGGTCCTCCTCATAGCTGGCCTTAGGCATAGACCAACTAAGCAGCCACATAGGGTGCCGCTCCAGTAGTGGCACTTTTCTAGTATTTATTTATTTTTTGGGGTTTTTTGTAGTAAAGAAATGGTTTCTTTAAAATATGTTGAATGAAAATTGGAAAAACTATAGAGCAAGACAACCTGTGAGAAAAGTGAAGAAAACAAATAATCTGGATGGTATAGGCAGACCATGATGGGGTTACCAGGTGGTGGTGGGGTTGTGCA
Source organism: Protopterus annectens (assembly GCF_019279795.1). Classification (NCBI taxonomy): domain Eukaryota; kingdom Metazoa; phylum Chordata; order Ceratodontiformes; family Protopteridae; genus Protopterus; species Protopterus annectens. The sequence continues at coordinate 306,131,717 of NC_056738.1, read as the reverse complement.
GCCCTATTGCCTGGAGTAGCAGTTGACCTATGGCCAGCTCTGGTCCTCTTTATGCAGGGGAATGTCTGCAGATGTTCTTCATTCACTTGGTAAAAACCTATATGGAGGATGAGATTGAAAACAGTTCTGTACTGCACTGCTATATTTTATAAACTTTAATGCAAATGGCAAAAAGGAAGATTATCTTTTCAATAACATATAGTTTAAATGTTTCAATCTTGAAGAAAAACAAAGTTGTCTTGATTATTGAAGAAGCCTGTTTTATCTGCACTGTACTTTTTGCCATGTATGCAGTCAATAGTTACTGTTCTGCACATAGTGTAATTAATGTAGATGATAACATTTAACAGATTTTATTGAATGAAATTTCTCTGTGGAGCTTATAATCATTGGAAAACAGTATGCAATATTTAAAATGATTGCAGGAAAATGAATGTGTGCATTTAAGGCTAATTATAAAAACAGATTGAAAATAGATTTTTTTTTTTTGCTCACAATCCCTTTTGCACATAATCCCATTTTGCACACGATCCCTATTAGTGTGCACACGGCACCACAAGGATATTACTGTCTGACCAATTTACCTTATGTAACTGCGATTGTAATGTTAATGAAAATGCACATAGCGCCCTGCCTGTTAACACGTTACTATTGGAAAGGAACTGTTGTCAATTTAAATGGCCTGCTAGAACTAATGTATTTAAAGGAAGTGAAAATGGTTTCTCATAGTTATGAAACATGTCTTTCAGAAGAAGTCTTGATAATAAATAAGACGAAAGTGCTAAAGTACTACAAGAGTTGTTGGTGTGATTTATTATTTTTTGAATGCTGTTATTGTCACGAAGTTCATTTCTTAGTTTATATATATATATATATATATATATATATATATATATATATATGGTTCTACCTGACTTCGCCGACAGCGCAGAAGACCGACATCGAAGAGCTCCAGAAGATCGAAAGTGAAGAAGACCGAATCCCGAGTGGCAGAACATCGACAATGCAGAAGACGACACGACGGATGACAACACCAACGCCGAGGATGCCGACATGGGGAAAGGCTGTGTGAGTATGCGTGACGGACGTTAGGTGCGAGGCAGGTAAGTGTGGAGATTGACGGTCTGTGGGGATAGGGGTGGGTTAAGTGAGTTAGGGTTAGGGAGCGATAGGGGTGGGTTAAGTGAGTTAGGGTTAGGGCGATAGGGGTGGGTTAAGTGAGTTAGGTTAGGGGCGATAGGGGTGGGTTAAGTGAGTTAGGAGCGATAGGCGGGTTAAGTGAGTTAGGGTTAGGGGCGGGTAGGTAAGTGTGCGATAGTGACGGACCTTAGGGTTAGGGTAAGGTTTAGTGTGGGCTTGTAAGGATTTTGGTGTGCTTGTGTTGTGTGTGTGGTTTGTGGAATGGGGATGTGTTTTGTTTTCAATTGTTATTGTGGTGTGTGCAGTGTATGGGGTTTCGTGTTTGTGTACCGTCGGTTATTTCGTTGTCGGTTATGTGTGGTTTCGTGTTTATGGACTGTCGAATATGTGGTGTCGGTGATGTGGTTGTCGGTGTTGTGTGGTTTCGACTATGTCAGGTAGAACCATATATATATATATATATATATACATACATGGGTCTACCTGACAACACAGACGCGCTAAAACACCGACAACGAAATCACCGACACCACAAAACCAAAAGTTCAGAAACAAGAAATGTCACATACCCGACAAACCACAATCCTGATACTCAAAAAACAAAACAAATCCCCTGTCCAAAAAGCACACACACAACACAAGCACATCAAAAACCTTACAAACCTACACTGAACCTTACATGCACAACTATCTATGCACTAACTTTAACCCAAACCCTAACCCTAAGGTCCGTCAATATTGCACATTCACTAACCCGCTCCCTAACCCTAACTCACTTAACCTGCCCCTATCCCTAATGTCTGTCACTATCGCACGCTCACCTAACCCACGCCCTAACCCTAACTCACTTAACCCACCCCTAACCTTACAGACCGTCGCTATCGCACACTTACCTTACACACACCCTGACCCTAACGTCCATCCCTATCGCACACTTACCTTTACATGTCGGTGTTCTAGCATCAGGATTCTGAACTGTCGGTCTTCTCCGTTGTCGATCTTCCAGTGTCAGTGTTCTCATCGTTTGCGTTTTGAGATTTCGGCATTTTCAGGTAGACCCTATATATATATATATATATATATATATATATATATATATATATATATATATGGATCTGCTTTGATAGGTCAAACCTCATATAATCGAAATCCATTTTTACAAAACAAAAATAGTGAAAGCTTAAATACACGAACAGCAAATTTTTCGATAAGTAAACACTTGCCCAAATTTAAACAAAACACACACCGAAGTAATTAAAACCTACTTAGGTGGGGGGCTGTGCCTCCCACACACCCCCAAGTATATCTTCCAACTCCAGGATTAACTACTGTAGAGAAAAGGACATGTTGGGCAAGTACTTACTTACCCTGGGAAAATTTTGCTGTTCCATTATTTAAGCTGTCGCGATTTTCGTCTCACAAAAATGGATTTCAATTATATGAGGTTCGACCTTTCAAACTAGATCCATTATATGTATATATATATATATATATATATATATATGAATCATAATGTCGAAACTCGTAGGAGCGAATGCTCATAATGTCGCATGCTAAGTCGAATTCGAAATTCCCAATCTCACAACTGCCACAACAAGCGCTACCATGGGTTGAGAGGGGGGAATAGTAGCCTGGCCGGCATTCAGCAATTCCAGGTTCGGCATCTGCAGATTCGAAATTTTGTGATCTTAGGATTCTGCTTTCGACACGTTTGCATTCAAACATCTGCCATTCACTGAAATGTATGTATATCATAGATATATATATATATATATATATATATATATATATATATATATATATATATATACATATATATACACACACACACACACACACACACACACACACACACACACACACACACATATATATATATATATATATATAACATACATGCATACACATACATATCCATATATCTATAGATATGTAGATAGATAGATATGGATGGATGTCCATTAAAAAGAAAATATCACCACCAACTTGAAAAATGGAATTTTTTTTTTGTGCTGGAGGACAAGTCCCCATGCAGTCTCCCACACCTCCTGCTAAGATAGATAGATAGACAGATAGGTAGATAGATAGATCAATAGATATACCAACTCCAAGATCACACTGCAGTGGGGAAAGGGCAAATTCCACGATCCCCACTACACTGTGATTTTGTACCCATTTCCAAAGCCGGTATAGGCAATCAGCTGATTTTCAGTCAAACATACTGCCTATTTTTTTTTTGGGGGGGGGGGGGCAATGAAATGAACTTTTAACCAACTGCCTGTAAACCTTATTTTATTTATAAATATATACTCTTAATATGTATAATACAATTGTTCCAGTGTTAATAGACAAATCATCTACCGTTTTAAGTTACTTCCTCACAGAATGTTTTCTGCCATTGCATTCTAATAAAATGCCAAAAAGCTATGCAAGACAACTTTCACAATTAACTGTCAACCATTCATTTCACTGTATGTGGTAATTGCATAAATATTCTATTAAACATAGCTTTATGAAGTCTGTATATGTTTTTATGAATGGGTTGTCTCGAGGGTGTTTTCTAACTGTGCACTTGCAGTTCAGTCGCATATTTTAAAGTAATTTTTGGTGTTTTTTTATGGTTTGTTTATGGTAAGTTGCTAGGGTAATTTAATGCAGTGTCTTCACTAGGTTAAGGTTACTCATTTTTTTCAGTTCAAATTTGTTAATAATAGCATTCTTCAACTGGCTGGTTACAGTTTGTGTTTTGTTTTGTTTTGAGGGTAGTTATTTTTTTGTGTATGCATTATGAGTAGTTTTGTCATTTTCTTTTTTTAACTTTTCTTATTTAACTTACTAGCTCCAACTATGGCATTTATATAGAAGGACATTGATTAGTTTGGGGGGTTTGGCTTGATTAGTTATGAGTTTTGATGACGTAGCAATAAGCATTGCATTTTTTCTTTAATTATCACTTCCATTTATCAATGTATGTGCTTTGATAAATATACAGTAAACATGTTCCTCCTAACAACAGTCCAGCTTCTTTTTATTGGAATTTGTTAATGTTTTATCTAATTATTGTTTGTTTACTTGCATGTTTATCTATTTATCTTTCTTTCCTGGAGGTTCTCACTGACTACTATGCATTGTCAGTTGTGACTCAAAGTTAAGTTTAAAAGCTCTACATACATTCATTGACAATAAAAGATGAGGTAATCTAAACCAGTTAAAATAAATTGCTTAGTACCCCAAGTAATAGAAGAAGGACAGTAGTTTAGCAGTATAATTTTTTTATAGGGCAATACAGGGCAATCAACTTAACAAATGTATATAGTCAGCTATTGAAATGCCATTGCAGGTGATGACTGTGAGAACATGAGAAGATTTCAATGTTGATATCGGAGAAGTAGCTTGTGTGGGGTAAAGGGGCCAGCACCCCAGGTGCAAAGTATTAGGGAGCATGATCTCGAGACAACTGTCAGCATTCATTTTCTTACCAGCATTTCTAAATGCCAGTATAGAAATGAATGCCAACACTGCATTTGCAGTCAGGATTGAAGCTCTTTAGCACTTCACTTATGGAATAAGTTATAATAGTTTGATACAGTTGTTAAAAAAGTGAAAATAATTATTTTTTAAGTGCTGCAATAGGACTTTCTTACTTTTTTTGGTTTGCTAGTTTGTCCTGTACAAGAGAAGGACCAGATCAGTGAGTGGCATCAAGCTGTACAGGAGCCAGCTACAGCTGTACAGCAGCCAGATCTGTACAGGAGCCACCAACAGCTGTACAGGAGCCAGCTACAGCTGTACAGCAGCCAGATCTGTACAGGAGCCACCAACAGCTGTACAGGAGCCAGCTACAGCTTTACAGCAGCCAGATCTGTACAGGAGCCACCAACATCTGTACAGGAGCCAGCTACAGCTGTAGAGGAGCCAGCTACAGCTGTACAGCAGTCAGCTACATATGTACAGGGGCCACCTACAGCTGTACAGCTGTACAGGAGCCAGCCAAAGCTGTACAGGAGCCAGCTACAGCTGTACAGGAGCAGGCTACACCTGTACAGCAGCCAGCTACAGCTATACAGGAGCCAGCTACAGCTGTACAAGAGCTGGCTACAGCTGAACAGAAACATGCTACAGATGTACAAGAGCCAGCTACAGCTGTAGAGCAGTCAGCTACAGCTGTACAGGAGCCAGTTACAGCTGTACAGGAGCCAGCTACAGCTGTACAGGAGCCGGCTACAGCTGGAGAGGAGCCAGCTACAGCTTTACAGCAGCCAGCTACATCTGTACAGGAGCTACCTACAGCTGTACACGAGCCGGCTATAGCTGTACAGGAGCGAGCTACAGCTGTACAAGAGCCAACTATAAGCTGTACAGGAGCCAGCTACAGCTATACAGCACCCAACTACATCTGTATAAAAGCCAGCTACAGCTGTACAGGAGCAAGCTACAGCTGTACAGGAGCTAGCTACAGCTGTAGAAGAGCCATCACAGCTGTACAGCAGCCAGCTCCATCTGTACAGGAACCGGCTACAGCTGTACATGAGCCAGCTACAGCTGTACAGCAGCTGGCTACAGCTGTACAGGAGCCAACTACAGCTGTACAGGAGCCAGCTACAGCTCTTGTTGACATATCATAAAGTTCAGAATGGCAGTTAAGTAAGACCAGGTAAGAGCAGACAACCATATAGTTGAGGGTAAAATAGGAGGAATTGTATATGCCAGAGATTATATGAATTAGGAAGTACTTTGTCTAGAGAATCGATTCTGGCAGAGAACAGATCAATGTGTTACTACTGCTGCAAGACATAAGGGATATTCAATGCAGTTATAAAAAAACTGCCACATTTTACAGATATGTGTGAAAAATCATATATGAAAAGGAAGAACATATGGGAATGGAGGTCAGTTATGCCAAGTAATTGTCATGTTGTAGTTGCATGTCCCTAAGGTGTCACAGTAGTTGGGCAAGCCTTAAAAAGTTGCCTCAGAGGAATTCATCAAATGAGAAAGGAGGATCATTCCAACGATTGGTTATCATTTTGCATTTTGCCTTATGCTCCATGCCCTCCCTAATTTATCAGAATGCATCCTGCATTACTCATGTAGGCTGTATACTGTAGCAGCTCATAATATAGTAATGCAGGAAAACAGTGGACAGTAGTGTAGATGGCGGCCACCTTCCTTTAGCATGGGCAGTAGCTGCCAATGTTCACGATTGTGCATTGACAGAGTGTGTGGTCCTATCCCCTATGAAATTCATCCTACAGGTAAAGTCCTCCTACCTGTGATCTCACTGGACAAACTGGCCTCTACAGCTTCAAGTAAAATGCTATCCTCCGTAAGTACTTTAGTCAGTGACTCATTTTCAACTGTGTTAAAGTTATCATGGAACATTCTGTATGACAGCAACATACAAAAATATGAAAATGGTATACATATAACGGGTGAACTCATGTATTCATAAATATGTACTATGTTATATACTGTGTTATTTGCATGCACTTTTTTGCATTTCCCATGGTATGTGGTGAATGTTAGACAGTTCATAGCAACTTATTTGTAAGATTCATATACATCAGTATATGCACATGCAATACACAACAGCATAACACAATCCTGTGTACTACTACAAACTATTGCGATATACTCATACGTTTGCATAAGTGTGCAACTATTTCATAACTACTAAAACATGTTAATGCTTCTTCCTGTGGTGTGTAGTGTTTTGACAATGTAAGTTCTCCTTCTCAAATCAGAAGGCAACTTATTGGTCTATAATTTTTAGGATAACCTGCAGGTTCACTCTTAAGTAGGAACATTATTTTTTCTGTTGTTAACGAGGCTGGTGTATGTTTGGGGTACATATATAAATAGTTCTTACTCATGGTGAAATCTTTGTGCAAAGATGTTAATACATTTAGCCAGATGTTAGGTACTGCATCTGGACCTGGGGTTTTCCAATTGGAGGCTTTTCTTAACTTTATCTCAATCTCTCTGGCTATTACTTCATCCCATTTCATATCCTGTACCTTTGAACTTCTTATTCTTTCTTTTACTTCTTCCATCCATTTAGCATCTTTGTTACATTCCACAGAATCTTCATCGATATTTTTCCAAAATGTATCTATTTCTTCTTTTTTTGGGTGGTCTTTGAATTCTTTTTACCTTGTTTCCCAATTCTCTATAGAACTTTTTAGGGTCATCAATAAATTGCTTATTTTGTACATTTCCTTTATATTTATCTGTGTATCTTCTAAGTTTTTTCTGCCTGTGCTGAGATTTTTAGTTTATTATTTGCAACAGTGCAAGATAGATCCTGATCTGTTATAATACTGTGCATTGCTTTATACACGTCTATCTTTCTTAGTATTTTTGTTAATCTGTTCCCTCTTCTACACTCTTCTTAACAGTGACCCTTCTTGTCTTAAGTACTTTATAGTTTTCTCTATTCGATACTTTCATGATGGTATTCAATTTCTCCCCTTCCTTTCCCTTACTACCCAATGTTCTTGTGGTAGAATTTCATCTTATTAATTTAGCTGCACAGTAATATAGCCTGTTTACTTCTGTTACATTGCATGTATCTCTATGGACAGTCCTAATTACTTATTCATTTGTTTTATCAGATTTCTGAATTTTTGGGTTTTATTGGCCTTCAGCTGTCTATTCCTTTCATTAAATATTTCTCTATTAAATCCAGCAACTCTTCTCTTAGCTCATTTTCTTCTAAACTAAGGGCACATTTTTTGTTCTCCAGTTCCTGCGGGCATTCTGTAGAGAGTTCTATAGCATCTTCCTGTGGTACATTCTCTTCAATTTCATCCTGTTTTATCCTTAGCTCTGTCATATGGGAACTCACTGACCCATCACCTCTCAACATTGACTGCATCAGAGTTGCCACAGTTTCCTGTTCCTTCCCTTGCTGTCCAGCATCAAGTGAACATTTATACTGGTTTCCTGTGGAAGGCTCCAAAATATCTTCATATGGAAACTGCCCAGTTGCTTCCTGTTCCACTGGTATGTCCTTAATTTGGATGCCTATTACTCTATCCCGCTGTGGTGCTTTCTGAGTTAGATTTTCTACACTGAGTCCTTCATTTCATGGGTAACCCATAGCCTCAGTTTCTATTTCTTTAACTTCTCCATTACTAATCCTCTTTTCTACTTTACTTCTTTGTTTTCTGATTTTTTGTATTGTTAATTTTTCCATGTCTAGATGCCTTTGCCTGTATTTCTCTTCAGATATCTTTGGTGCTGCTCTTTTTGTATTGATTAATTTTGCTTTCTCCTTTGCATTTATCCTTTCTCTTGAACCTCTCTTAGCAAAAATTCTTAGTAATTCCAGAATTCAAGGTATAAGATTTGCTAAACCTTAAATCAGTGCAATGTCCTTTGCAGATGAGATTCTAATAATTCTAATGTTGCTATTCCTGACCAATTAACAGTTATAGTAAACCATCTAATTATAAATTGAATGCATCCGAACTGACCATTTTCTCTTAAAAACTGACATATCCTGTAATACCTAAGAGTCAAATACAAACTGTTAATATTCATTCCATTATTTATGTACGTTTTGACTCCCTAATGAGAAAAATCAACTCCAGCTTAGATAATGGGGACAAATGTAAATTTTGTCTTTCAGCTAAGTCATTAATAAGAAAAATTGCTATTTTCCCTTGGCTCGATAACTTTTTTCAACAATTCCACTCCTTTATCTCTCCAGATGTATTTTTAGTTATATGAACAAAATTATTTTGATTTTTTTTTACAAAACAGTTATCCTAATGTTAGTCTCATTAATATTTCTATTTCAAAGAAAAATGATGCCTGAGGTTACTGAACCTTCCACTTGTTTAGTCTGGCAGTTGATGCAGATGTTTAAGGCTGTGAGCTGTAGTTCCTGTGTTACACGGTTGGATTCCCTCCATTCTCATTTGCCTACTGTGTGACCTTAAGCAAGTCACTTAAGTGCTGGAGTTCAAATGGGAATTTGGATTAATATTCATAATGGTTCTCCTGGACTGCAAGCCTAGTAACTACCTAAGAGCCAGCTTTATTACAGACCCTGAAATGTATAAATGATAAAATATTGCCAGCCCAAACTGTTTACCCTTGAGTAATGGATCAATTCATTTACAAATGGGAACATGTGAAAATATAGCTTGGCTTAAAAAAGGCCTCTTAGAGTCATTAGCTTGGTAATCACCTGTGAAATTATAGCATTTCAATGACGGTCAGGTTATTTGGGATTTTTTACCATTTTTTGTTTTCCAATTAATATCACTCCATTTTAGATACTATTAGATCACCAATTACATGAAAGGGGAATTTCCTACTATTCCATCCATTTTCTAGAGATGTTCTAACCTTAATTCACAAAATGTCCTTCTTTTCTGGAACGTTTGATTTTAGATACTTCAAAATTTAGAAAAAAACAAAGTCTTTGGATAAAAAAAACTAAGTCTGTTTCTTAATCTTGGTAATGCAACTTCCCACAGATAATTCTAATGTATCAATAAATAATGCGCCTCTATATATTACAACATTTCAATCCTATACTTTTACCTGCGTCATTTTGTGGAAATGTTTCATTAATTCCAAATTCTGCCTTAAGGTTTCCATGGAACTTTAAATGAAATTCTGTTTTTGTACCTGAATTATACCTATGTCTAAATACTCAGAAGTATTTAAATGCAATCATACGGGCAGCACAGTGGTACATCGATTAGCATTGTCACCTCACAGCATGAGGTTCTCCAGTTCAAATCTCAGCTGGGGTGCCTTCTGTGCAGAGTCTGCATGTCCTCCCTGTGTTTATGTGGGTTTCCCCCAGGTGCTCCGGTTTCCTCCTGCCATTCCTAGAAATGTTGCAAGTAGATTGGACATTCTAAATTGGCTCTAGGTGTGAGAGTGTACATATGTGTGCCTTCTAAGGAAGATTAGGCTCTGGACTGACAACTTAACATTGTAAAACTCTAATGCCACTCATTCTGTGGACCAGTGATCCACTGTGGTAACCCCTAATGAGAGCAGCTGAAAGGAGAAGATTTAATTACAATCATAAGAAATTAGAATTAATGTTTTGTGTTTGAATTGCTCTAAAAGTAGACATTGTTTATTTTTCTTGCATAATTTGATACAAAATTTAACATACTGTTCAAAAATACATGTTTCTTTATATTGGTTGTCATATTATGAGATCATCACAAAATTAGAAGTGTCTCTTGTTTGGTATAACGCATATAAGTGCTTGCCATATTCTTAATTTATACACTTTATATATCAACAATTTATGCTGTTGCATGATGCCTACCTGACTTCACACAAATTGCCAGCTGTGTGAATTATCTTCATCAGATTGTTCTGCCTGGCTGAAAATTCTATTGCTGACATATTACATGCCTTATAGTTTTGCAGTTCTGTTCAATCTGTATGGAGATTTTTACTAGAGAATTTTGTTGACTTTCTATTAGAAATAAACAAGATTTTAAATGACATAACTGTTTGTGAGGTGCCCCCCTTCAGTATTACTTGTCAGAAGATAAGTATCTACTATGTACTATATCAGACTGGGTCAATTTTTTCATTGCCAAGCACTGGATGAGACCAGAGTAAATCAGCTTGAAACGCTGGTGTTCATTCATTAAGTATACCATAACAGCAGGGAGGTTTTCATAGACATTCTTAAGAAACTCTGAGAAATTCCCTACTATCTTAACAAAATGTTAATATTTTCTGTTATAATAATTACTCTCAGTTTATAACCATTCATTTGTCTGCCTTTAATATTGTTGCGCATTCTGCTCTTTGTTAACATGCTAGCTATGCTCCTTTCTCTGGGGAGCTAGGGAAATGGAGTTAACTAAGATATTATTCCGTAGGAGTCTTTAAACACTGTATGTATAGTATAAATAATTTCTGCTTAATTGTAATACTACTATTCTGTTTTGCAGTTACTGTTTCAAATATTTTTGATCAGTTTGTAGTTTTTTTTTTTTTTTTTTTTTTGCTGTAGCATTTGCTATATGTTGTATTTAAATACACAATCTCATGCAATATGCTACCTTGCAAGCAAAGAAGAAAGATCAACATTAACACTTATAGTTGCTAAAATTACTTAAGGTACAGGTAACTCAGTTAATCTGAGCTCAATGAGTACATTTTCTGAAGAAGCAGGTTATTAGGCTAAAATACATTTCCCGCAGTGACAAAAGTTCTAAACCTCCTACACTCTAGTGAAAGGCATTGCATTGTACTTCATAAGACTCAAATGGAATTCAAATCCAGAGACACCCAAGGGGCAATCATAAAACTGGTGGCAATTTAAGGCTGTGGACATTTATCTACATGAAGAAATGTGGGTGCTAGCAATGAGGGGGTGGTGTAGTCAGAGGAAAAGTTAATATTCTATTCCAAATTTGAACTGTGACCTAATAATCCTGTCACCACTTCTGATGTCAGTAATTATATTCTTACATGTATGCAGTTGCGGGAGGATCTTAAGGTGCAGATTTGCTGTGATAGGGGTCCTTCAATTAATAAAAAGACATTGTTTAATAAGTTTCCATTATACTTCTTCATTTTTACGTAAGCATCTGAGAGTATACAAAGACAAAGCAATAATCACAGGAAGGATCTAAAGTGTTAACTCGGGCATACTGGGTAGCAGGAGTGGCACTCAATCTGACTGTCTATAAATTGAAAATCAGTTGCTGTAACTGTGACTTTTGTGTTACTCTGCTTCACTGTCAGATGAACATGGGTATTAATAGTACACAAGGCACTCTGAAACATCCAGCAGTGCTGACTGGGGTGTGCCAAGGTTAACTATAGCTATTTGTCTGTCTAGCTATATATCTGTAAATATACTAACCTACCCAACTGCCTGCCTTTTTATCATCTGACCATCTATCTATCTATCTATCTATCTATCTATCTATCTATCTATGTATCTATCTACTTATGTATCTCTAAATATATTAACCTACCCAACTGCCTGCCTTTTTATCATTGGTCCAGCTACCTATCTACCTATATATCTCTAAATATATTAACCTATCCAGCTACCTGTTTTTGTATAATCTGTCCATCTATCTGACTATTTACCTATCTATATATCTGTAAATATAATAACCTATCCAACTGCCTGCCTTTTTACCATCTGGCCATCTATCTATCTATCTATCTATCTATCTATCTATCTATCTATCTATCTATCTATCTATCTATCTATCTATCTGTATCTATCATCTATCTATCTATCTATCTATCTATCTATCTATCTATCTATCTATCTATCTATCTATCTATCTATCTATCTATCTATCTGTCTATCTATCTATCTCTCTACCTATATATCTCTAAATATATTAACCTATCCAGCTACCTGTTTTTGTATCATCTGTCCATCTGTCTATCTATCTACCTACCTATATATCTGTAAATATAATAACCTATCCAACTGCCTGCCTTTTTATCATCTGACCATCTATCTATATATTTGTCTGTCTGTCTATCTATCTATCTATCTATCTATCTATCTATCTATCTATCTATTTTTCAAACTCTTAACTCCAATATCAAGGTCAATGGCAAAAATATCTATCCAGATCAGGGACACCTCTACAATACCTATTTGACTTTTTTAGAATGTTAGCAGAATAAAGACTTGAATTAGTATGCACTTTTCTGAAGTAAAAAACATTTGTAATTGTAAGGATTTTCATTATTTGTTAACCAAAAACAATAGCCTTTTCTCAATCACAAATTAAAATTCTAAGTCAAAATATGTGAGAGTTAAGAAGTGTGAATGCTCATCATATTGATCACTGCTGCAGTAGTCTTAGGTATATAGGTTATATCCTGCCAAGGATATATCAGCAGACTAGCTTCCAAAGCTTCAGGACACCTTCTGCAAGCCAAAACCATCACTCAGCTCAACCCAAGCTGACAAAAAAGACAGGTTTGGGTGCCAAGCCCTTTACAGCTTTCCTACTACTGAAGAGAGCACTCCTGTGTGGGCTTTCGAGGATCGATGGCCAGTTTGTGCTGTTCCTTTGCTGGGTAGATAAGTTACCTGTGGGTTAAAAATATTGCACATTAAAAAATTTAGTTTTATTGTACTTTAGGAAAGCTATTTGTAAGCTAGAAATTGTGTCATGAGACTTCACTGTACTTTTACATGAGAGTGCACTTTCCCCCTTTAATTTAAAAGCTGTTTAAAGTAATTGAAAACAATTTTTTTTCTGTGGAGAAATTCAGTTTATTTTACTTTTTTGTGGCAGACAATGTTTTTTTAAATGTTTTTTACTGTGTTTTTGTGTGAAAAGTATCTTTTAAAGAATTTAAATTTTTACTGACTTCTGCTATTTGTTTTCTCCAGGTAACAGGCATCAGTTTTGGTTTGACCATAAAACAAATTACCAGTCCTTTGGTCAGTCATTTTGCCAGCCACCAAAAGAAAAAATTAAGCAAACAGCCTTTGCCACCACAGCAGGCTAGAAGTTTGTGTCAGCTGTAGGTGGGTGACTCTGCTGCGGCCATGGATTGTTCATCAGACCACTCAGCTTTTACCCAGGATCCCTCTGTTGTAGCACTTGCAGCCACTTTGGAGAGGGGGTTAGCCACATTCTCTGCAGCTGTTGGGGTCCCCTTAGTGGGAAAGGGAGAGCCACTCTTGTCAGTCCTGGGAGATAGATCTACTCCTCCTCGTATTTCCTTAGACAAGAGTAGTTTACTGGGTCTGGCTCAGGGTTTAGTTCAAGCTATTGAGCCTTCTTATAAGGTAGTTTCTGGTAAAAGAAAGAGGGATACATTTTTCCCTGAAAAGAATCAAGATAGTGAATCCAGACAGGAAGATGAAGGGATAGATACATGGCTTTCTCCTCAGATTTCTCATTCAGACTCAGAGGAGAGGTCATGTTCTAAATCTCTCTGTGGAGGGTTTCTCTTTCTCTGAGACTATTTCCATTACATGCTAGTGTTTTCAGTGGGAAAACATTGAGGTTTCTCAGTCCCTCAGAAAATACTACAAGCTGTTAAAGAAGGAGTTTCTAAAACATTTACCCATTCCCACAGTTCTCTCGGTTCTGCAGGATGTCTGTGTCAATGCCTGAAATATTCTTGATAGTCAGTCTGCTGCCCCTAAAAAGGCAGATCGAATGTCTAAACTACCTCAGTCTTTTGAGTTTTATGCACTCTTTCCAAACCTGACCCAACAACTAGAGCTAGAGCTTTAGTTAATCCTACTGCTGCTAAACATTCCAATCCTACTCTTTATAACAAGGATGGGAAGATTATGGGGAAAAGTGTATGCTCCTGCAACTTTGATTTTCAGAATTTTGAATTGTCAGGCTCATATGTTAAAGTTTATTCTGAGTAACTGTGAAAGTATGAGGAATGATTTGTCTGCAGTATCTTCTTGTGAAGAAAATCCACTTTAAATACTTCAGTTTGTCCATTGTACAAATCACAACTCATTGTTTACTGTGTGAGCATAACGCAATTGATACTTCTTCCAGGGCTATGGTCACTGATACTGTTTTAAGGAGGTCTGTCTGGTGGCACTCTCAAAACCTCCCAGACAATGTAAAAATTAGATTTTAAATTCTCCTTTGGACAGAGTTTTAGTTTATGGCTCCTGTGCTGCACTGGTTATCAAAAAAAGTGTGATGAAAGGGGTAAATTAGTACAGGGAATCTCTAAGACTTTTCAGCCCTCCTTTTCCAAATTTTCTAAGGGATTCTCTAACCTCATATCAAATGGGAGGTGCAGTGGTACAGAAGTTAGCAATGTCACCTTACAGCAAGAGGTTCTCTGGTTCAATTCTCAGCTGGGGTGCCTTCTGTGGAGAGGCTGCATGTCCTCCCTGCATTTGCATGGTTTTCCTCCAGGTGCTCTGATTTCCTCCCACATTCCAAAGACATGCATCTAGCGCATTCCTCCTTGTGCATCCGCTGAAAATGGGCTATGTCCCAGTTGGACATTCCTGGTAAACAAATGTTAAATACATAAAATAAAAAAAAATAAAACAAAATAAACTATATCAATAAAAATGCAGGTAAACAGATGTTTAACAAAAAATTGCAAGGGAGTTTCACAAAAGAATTCAGGAACCCCCAAAACCAAGGACTGTGTAACAAGTGAATCATCTTTGGTCTCTTGGACTTCTTCTACTTGTTGCAGTCCTGTGGTTCATCAACAAGCAAGAGAGATCCAGGTCGTACCTTTTCACAAACTAGCCATGTAAGCTTGAGATCTTCACAGCATAATTTCACTGTACAGGTGTCAGAACAAAACTGTATAGCAGACAAGCAGAGCAGGACAATGGCAGGCCCTCATTAATGGAAACTAGATCAGGGGTCTTCCAAGATTTTATCCATCTTTGGGGAGTTTTTCGAGTAGACACATTTGCCTCCTCTCTGAACAATCAGCTGGCAAGATACTGCTTCAGGACTCCATGTAAAAAGGCCTGGAAGACAGATGTGTTTTCATTTCCTTAAAGACAGGAATGTCCCTGCATGTTTTACCACTGTACAAATCACAACTTCAGAAGGAATCTCCCCAAAGGTCATTGCGGTGACGCCCTTCCAACCCAAGCAACAGTGTTTTTCTCTTCTTTAGGAATGGCCAAGAACAATTACCACAAACTTTCTCACAAAATGGAGCTACTCACACAAGATTTATTTATTTATTGACATTTGTTAACCGGGTTTGTCCAACTTGGCTTTTGGCCCATTTTCAGTGGAGACCCAAGGAGAAAAGCTCCAGTATTACATTTTAAACAAGTACAATTTTAAACAATATTGATATAATAGCAGTTATAGCAAAAAGATTCACATATGTTGGGTTACATGCATAAAGTTAAAGTTGTATTAAAAAGAAGCTAAGTAACAATTTTACATTGATATAGTTCAATAGGTCAACAATAAACATTTTTTGTTTGTATAAAATCATGCAAATGCATAGTAGACACATTGGAGAGAGAGGTGTAATGAGGTACTAAGTATGGTTCTTTTGAGGGTGCATAAAGGGAAGGAAGACTAGGTAGGGTCATGGCAAGGGCAGGTTCTGAAAATGAGGAAATAAGCTTTTAGTTCATTTTTAAAGTGCAGGGTGTGGGAGATTGAACGTAAGTCAAGGGGAAGTTTGTTCCAAGCATGGGCAAGGGAGTGTTTGTAGAGTAGTTTGCCTACTAATCTTTTTGGGTGGTATATATCAAGTAATTGTTGGTTAGAAGTATGGTGGGTCCGGGATGGGATGTAGATGGAGACTAAGGAAGATAGAGATGGACAGAAGGAGGGTTTATAAAGAATAGAGTGTAGCATATGAAATTGATAAGATAGCAGAAATTGGGGAAGTTCAAGCCATTGAAGAGAGTTTAAAGAAATGCAATGGTGTGAGTTGTATGGGGAGTTAGTAATGAATCTGGCTATGTTATGGTAAGTCTGTTGGAGTTTGTTTAGAGTGGAGGCCTGGATATTGGTAAAACTGGTGTGTCAAAATGTTTTTAAAAGGGGTTTTAAAGTCAAAATCAAAGTAAACTTTATTGTCATTCAGATCAATAAATGCAATGTATCACTGGATGAAATTTCGTTGCTTCAGGTTCATGTGCATTGAAAACAGTTTTCACAAGACGGTGAAGGAAACATATAATGGAAGAAATTCTATACAGCACAGGTATAAATACACACATAGATAACTTACCCACCAACATTTATAACATAGGACTGCAGCATAGAAAACTTCACAGTTTCCGTACTTGTGCAAGTAATAATTTAATTTAGACTGAATAACTTAGATAAATAGACTAATTTAATTCTATGGCAGTAAAGACAGTCATATTGCACTTATGGTGTTCTCACAAACTGAGGGAGTGTTGACATTGTTAGGTTAGCTGTTCAACATTCTGATCACTTGTGGAAAAAACTATTCCTGAATCTTGTTCTACACCTGATGCTTCTGTGTTGTTGAAGACAGGAGGTGGAACAGTCCATGTACAGGATGATACTTGTTCCTTATCAGTTTCACATCCATGCCATGGCATCTGCAAGAGTAAATGTCCTGTAAGAACTGGGAAGGTTGAGCCTATGATTTTCCTGGCTTGCTTTACAACCTTCTCTAATGCTTTGCGATCTGCATATGAGCAGGTTGCATACCAGACTGTGATGTTGTTAGTCAGTATCCTTTTGATTGTGGCCCTGTAGAAGGCATGAGGATGTAGGCAGGGAGGTTTGTTCTGTTTAATCTCTGGAGGAAGTGGAGACATTGTTGGGCTCTCTTTACAAGGCTGGAGGTGTTTGCTGCCCAGCTTAGGTCGTCTGAGATGTACACCCCTAGGAATTTGGTGCTTTTTACTCTTTCCACTGCTGTACCACTGATGGTGATGGGTGGATGGGACCCTTGCTTCTTCCTGAAGTCAACAATGATTTATTTTGCTTTGTCAAAATTTAGTGCTAGATTGTTGTAGGTGCACCATCTGTTTAGTTGGTTCACTTCCTCTCTGTATGCCCCCTCGTCATCATTCCTGATGAGGCCAATCATAGTGGTATCATCGCCAAACTTGATGATGTGATTTATCTGATGTTTTGCAGAGCAGTCATGGGCCAGTATTGTGAAGAGAATTAGACTTAGTACGCAACCTTGTGGGACCCCTGTATCCAATGTAAAGCATTGTGAGTGGTTCTTGCCAACTCGAGCAATTTGGGGCCTGTCAGTCAGAAAGTCTAGGGTCCAGTTGCAGAGTGTATTTCTATGCCTAGTTGACCTAGTTTAGACAATAGCTACTGTAGTATTACAGTGTTGAAGGTTGAGCTGAAGTCTATGAACAGCATACGTATGTAGAAGTTTTTGTTTTCAAGCTGGCTCAAGGTGTGATGTAATGCCATGGATATAGCATGTGCAGTGGAGCAATTTGGTCTGTAAGCAAATTGAAAAGGATCAAAATATGCAGGCAGACAAGATGATACATGCTCTTTGACCATCCTTTCAAAGCATTTCATCACCACTTGTGGGAAAGGGATGGGTCAGTAGTCATTTAGTGTGAGTGGGGATGACTTCTTTGGCAGAGCAATGATGATGGCATACATTTACACAAGAAGCCTGCAAGAAAACCTGTGGCCCATCCTTGGGATCTTAATTTTGTGTTATAGAAGCTAATACTTGCTCCATTTGAACCAGCTAGTCTGGCCGACTTGAGGTTCTTAACACAGAAAATAATTTCACTGATTGCTCTGACTTCTGCAAGAAGAGTATCTGTGTTGCAAGCTCTAATTCCACTTTCCACACAGACAGGGTTTCTTTGAGAACTAATCCTTCTTTTATGCCTAAAGTGACATTCATGTTTACTTTAAGACAAACAACCCTCTCCTCATTTTCTTTCCTGAACCTAAAAATGAGGGAGAAAGGATGCGCCATATCTTGGCTATCCATGGATAACTCGGGTCCTCTCTGGACAGAACTAAATCTTTTAGATCTTTGGATCAGTTTTTCATTTCTTGTGAAGGCAAGATGAAGGGATAACCTATGTCAAAATAAACTGTTTCCAAATAGTTATCTCAGGCTATTACCTTTTGTTATACTTGCCAGAACAAAACTATTCTAGACAGGATCACGGCCCACTCTACCAGGGCCTTGGCTTCATCTATGGCTTTTTGAAAAGGGTTACATTCTAGAAGTGTTCTGAAAGCAGCAACCTTGTCCTTTAGTCATACATTTACAAGGCATTACAAACTTGATTCCTTCTCTGAGACTAGATCAGGCTTTGCTAAAACCATTCTCCAAGGGCTTCTGAATCTTCCCCTTTCAACTCTCAAATGTAGCAAACTAAGGTAATCTAACCATGTAGCTAAGGCTACTGCAGCAGTGATCAATATAATGCCAGGTTGTCAATACTAATTTTTTGTTGTTCCTTGCATTGTCCTTTCAGGGTTCAGCCTCTCTCCCTCTCCCTGCTGTAATGAAAGCTCTGAAGACCTTGCTTTTTAGTCAGCTCAGCTCAAGTTGATGGATGGTTTGGGCATATGGAAGGTGCCTGAAGCATTGGAAGCTAGTCAGCTGTTATATCCTTGGCAAGATATAACCTACGTAGCTAATGCTACTGCAGCAGTGATCATTCAAGCATTTACTGTTATGGTATGTTTACTTACACCAACTGTAGTTTCCTTCCTTCATTCCTTCATTCCTTATTTCACTCTTGTCTCCATCTTTATTTTGTTAGTTATTTATTTTACATGACATCCACCTAACTGAATTTCTTGTCAAGGAAATACTAAACAGAGATTACAGATCACCTGAAAACAACAGCATCTCTGCCAGCAGGAAGAGATACAAATATGCAAGGCTGCTGCCAGAAAGAGACAGTTGGCTTATCAAGTTTATATGAAGATACAATTTTCTTGTTTCTTTTTTGCTTTGCTGCAAATATTGTTGTAGTGAGGCACTCTGACATGTCAAGTTCAGATTCTGAGTTTAGTTTCAAGGACAATGAAGTAATACTTAGAGTCAGTTCTGTACTAAAAATCATTTAGCCATTCACTTAGCCCACCAGCAGTGTGAGTTAAACTGCAAACTGAAAGATAAATAAACTTCAGGCGTACTTACAGAGAATTAAGTGATGATAGATGTTCTATTTCCAAGCCCAGTGTAAGACAGCACATTGACAAAGAACTGATTGAAAAGGGAACTGACATGTACACATAAAATATGCCGTTGTGTAAAAGTATGCACGCACACACATACATACACACTGACACAATGTGTAAACATGCACACGCAAGCACGCACACTCAGACATACACACACACACACACACACACACACACACACACACACACACACACACATCTTCCTACAACACATCTAGCAAGGAAGAGCATTGGGCAAATCAGTATCCATGAATATCTAGTACATACTTCTGGAAAACTCTCAGAAAGGCTTGGCAAATACTGTTGAGGAGGCAGATTTATGGTCAGAGCTTAAGGCATAAACAGGATGTGTGGATTACTAGGCACTGCTTGTTTTAGAATGGTGAATTTCTATGTGGTTGTGGCTTGAATTATCATTTTGCTGTGGAAGTTTCAAAAGTTTTTTTTTTATGTAGCAGTCTCTACTGCAAAGGACTGAATGAACTTTCCCTTAAGCTTTTAATCAGTCCAAGTGAAAACAAGTAAAGGCTGATAGCTCTTAATACCTTTAGACCAGAATTATTGCAGTTGAACATTCCTAGTAATTGGACATTAAATGACTGCTAATGCTAAAATAATAAAATAAAGCTGCTTGTACACCAGAATGAAATGCCTTCTGATAATAATTATAATTTAATGTGACTGTTCAGAATCTTGCTGTATAACAAATATTATTTCCAGCTAGTATGAATATTATAATTTGCTCTCAGTGGCATAAACCCACAGGGAGTGGTATTCAAATCTAATCAGGGTTTTCAGTTCCTAAATCAAAACTATGGATTCAAGTTTAGCTTTTCACATTCACTATCTATAAGACTCAGTAGTCTTGGTTTGATGATTTTTTTTTTCTGGTACACCACTATAAAGAGTCTGTACCCCGAGATGAGAGTGCAGTTTCTTAGCAATTAGCCATAGCAAGCAAATACATTTGCTGAACTAATATCTGCTAGCCTACTGAAATTATCAGTTCTATAAAATGTTGTGAGTAATCTGATACTCTCCCAGTTAATAGTTCTCCCAATTTTAATATGTTAGAATATTTATAGTACATGCAGCTCAAATTACCTTCTCAAAACACTACTACACACATAGCTGTAAAACAACAGAATAAAGCTGCACTCAGGCAGGAATGGAAAATGTAGCGCACAAACGCACATACACACACACGCATGCATGCACGCACACACACACACACACACACACACAATTATATATATATATATATATATATATATATATATATATATATATATGTAAACACCTTTCATTTGGCACAAACCCCCTGACATTCCATTAAAAATATGCTGTTGTTGTGTCTTTCGGCTTATCCCGGTTAGGGGTCGCCACAGCAGAATTCCGGTCCGCTAATGTTTGGTAGTGGATTTTTACGTGCTGAGTTACCAGCCCTGACACACAACCTTAAACGAAGGCACGCCCATTCACGAATGCCTCCACACAGAAGACGCTCTAGCTGAGAATCGAATGCAACAACGTCTTGCTGTAAGGCGACAATGCTACTGCAGCACCACTACCATGGTTTTCCATTAAAAACATGTAATATCAAAATATAACCTAATTTGCAGACACATTCTTTTTTCCAGGGGGCAAGCCCCCTGCACACCCTGGCATCCCTATTGCTCTCTCCTCAGTCACTACACACACACACACATATATATGTGTATATATATATATATATATATATATATATATATATATATATATATATATACACACACACATATATATATATATATATATATATATATACACACACACACACACACACACACACACACACACACACACACACACACACACACACACACACACACACACACACACACACTATCTCTGAGCTCACATAACAATTAGGAAAGGATTTCCTTAATCTTACTGTCAGCAGATCTTACAATAATATAAGTCACTTAAATTATCATAGTCATTTTTAAAATGGGAAGGCATGATGTAACAGGGCAATAATTCCCATTCTGAAAATGAAAACACTTGGCAAAAAAAAAAAATATATATATATATATATAGAGAGAGAGAGAGAGAGAGAGAGATAAATATAGATATTCATTGATGCAGAACATTTTTCTTTGGGGCAGTGAACATGAAAAGTTGAAGTCTAGAAGGTAAATAGTGCCAAAGCTACAGTAGTTATCATTCCTGTATATAGTTTAACAGAGAGCACATAATGTTCTCAGTTTGCTGTTTTGCAGTGTTAAGTCTCACCCACACCTCTAATGAGAAGAAGGAGGATGAATTAACTATGCCTGTAGCCCTACACAAAAACATTTATTACCCCTGCTAAACATGGTTGTCAGAGACAATGGCGGATGCATGTAGCATAAGCAAATACAGAGGAAGGTGACACCTTGCACAGATTTAGAGTTTCCATTTGTGGTGTCAATGATCTAGATTTTAGCAAGTTATGAGACAGGTGCCAAAGGGTTAGTTGTAAAGCAGGGAAGGACTGAGTGGATGGATGTTAACTCTCTCTCCTGAGAAGGAAGATCAGAGCATTTGCATTATCTAGCATCCCACTTTTGCAGGATTTGTAATGACTAAAAATGCAGATAGCATTCAAATGGGACATGTCTGCAGAGGTCCACACTTACTTTGTGTCTGGAAGCATGAACATATATTCTGTAGAAATATCATTAACCAAGGTAGTGGGGACATGTGTAATGTTTAATAAATAAACAACTCAAAATCTCTGCAGTGTGACAGCCATTGGGCCCATAGCCCTGTCGCTGCCCCCATAAGAGGGGTATATATTGGGAAATGAATCAATGTATGATGGCTGTCCGGTGGAGTTCTTTCCTGTTAAATATGACAGATACAAGAGAAGGGTAGACTTTAAAAACTTTAATTGTTATGATTAAAAAGAGGAAGAGAAAGACTTATGAAAATGACATATGTTATCTTCAGCAGTCCATCAAGCAAAACTGATCATTTGATTTATTAATTTCTAAAATGGGTAGGACATTTTTGTTTTAAGTTTTTTACTGATTATGTTTATTAATTTTAAAATAAATGGTTTTAATGCCATACTTCTTTAATATACATGGACACTTTAACCATAATTGCATATTGTGTCCTAACTTTGTACTTGTAAAGCATGTATGATAACCTCTGTCTATGCAGGTTGTATCCACATGTACTTATGTGCTATCCAATAAAGTGCTGAAGCCATTGACTGTGACATGCTCTGTGTGATTTCATATTCATTTTTAAGAAGGAACCCCATAACAAAAGACAGGGTTTGCCATACACAAAAGTCCTGATTCCATAAGGAGCACATGCCCACACACGCATGTGTGCATACACACACACACATGCATATACACACACATATCTATACTCACTAAAGCATTAAAACTTGACTATCATATGTGCATGTATTAAGAGATGATGAATGAGTAAAGAATTGAACAGTAGAATCCTTGCTGTTTAAGCTTGTTCATTTTGTAAACTGAATTTACTTTTTAATTATTTTCGCTGAATACAGTTTATAGTTAGGTTAGCAGTTATAAGATTATTAACTGACCATCAAGTGTATTATGTTCAGATATAAGTCTGTAAACACTGAATAATATTTTTCTTATAAGGAGGGGTTTTCCTAAACATCTTAAAAGAATATGGAAGTCATGGCCAACATGATCGATCCGCCTTAACTAGAAAAATCATAGTAAGTGAAAAATCCAGTCTGTTCCTGTTAGGAAGCCATTAGTATGTATAAAAAGTATATTTATAATGTCATCAGGCAAGGATAAATATAACACTTTCCTTTTAATTTTAGATGATAGGGAAAGGTACATACTTCATATGTTTGTAATCCCTAGACCATATTCTTTAAAGTTAGTCTTGGTTTTCCAATAAGTAAA
The DNA here is from genome assembly GCF_019279795.1 of Protopterus annectens. Taxonomy (NCBI): domain Eukaryota; kingdom Metazoa; phylum Chordata; order Ceratodontiformes; family Protopteridae; genus Protopterus; species Protopterus annectens. The sequence continues at coordinate 306,108,013 of NC_056738.1, read as the reverse complement.
GATTTGCTTTTAATTTCCATGTGTGACTTGGAGAATAACTCACCCAAAGCACAGTAGTAATATATTTCCAGCATCTGGCATTCAGATGAGGTTAGAACAGAGGTCTCTATTGCATGTGATACAATAGATGAAGAATATTGCTTTATGTACAGCAACATTGTGCAATCTGTTAACATAGGTAAACAATCAACAATATTTTCCAGAAATCCCACATTTCCCAGTTCAAATGCAAAATGTTTCCATAAAGACTTGATGGTAATATTGCCAATACCCTAGAAGATGCTGTTGTTACTTTCTAGATGAGTTATAAATACATTTAGGCACCACCATATTACTTTCCTAAACCTGAGGGAACTAAGGTTTTAATAAATGTGCTTGCCATAACTGCAAGGTTGGGGAGTTGGTTTGATTTCTTTTTGAGGAGATATATGTAGATGTCTCTTCTTAGTCATTAGCTATACTGCATCCAGCAGTGTGTGCATGGGAAAGAGGCATGCTGTACTTTATATACCTACATAAGCCAACCTACTTTAACTGTCTAACTGTATAAAACTGTTGACAGTCATGCTGAAAAGCTCAGAATATAATGATTAAAAGGCTGTAGTAGCAGAAGTTATCAGGCTGTACCACACACATCTACTTGCTTACTTGTTGCAAGTAAACAAGTAAATAAATACATCACTCTCACACACTCAAAAAATCATTCAATCAAATAACCAACCAATCTTTTATTCAATCAATTATTCATTTATAATCACCTTTCTCTTTTCAATTTACAATTGATTTGCTCTTCAAAGAATATACATTCTCTTGGGAAGTACAGCAAGGGCTTACATAACTTTACATAATGTTTTTTTTCTGCAATCTTGGAGTACTTAAATGATGTACAATTTATTGATGGATTTTGGTATTACCCAGGGAAGAAAAACATTTATTCTAAGTTCAAGGGTTAACCATTGTAGGTGAAGGTCTTTTATTACTCTAATGAAATTACTATATTTACCATTATGGAATATACAAAAAAAAAGAAGCAAACTGTCTGATAACATCGCAAATAATCAAAAACAAGTAAACAGTAAAAAAAAAACAATCCCCACAACTCGCACAGCAGTATAAAAGAACTTTTGTCATGTAACAGCACTTCACTATAAAATTAAAATTAGAACTCCAACTTTATTGATGGTAAGTGCTTTCGCATTAATAACACAATGCTTCATCAGATCAAACATACAAACGCAAAACCCTCTTTAAATAGATATAAAACTCCACCCTTTCAAATCAAACGTTTCGCAACAGCAAATAAAATAGCTTATAAAGCTCAATGTCACTGCTTACACCTGTCTAATTAAAACCTAATAACAAAAAAAACACTTTACCTTAACTTCCTCCACTACATTACTCCTATCTAAAACTCAATAAAGAATCATCCCTTTCCTATGATGTCAAAACTGCAGAGGGAACATACATTGTATTCATCAATATTAAAAATAAAGTAATATAATAATATAATAAAAACTCTATATAATAATGCATGCAGATCAATGTAATAATGATCGCACCCTTATAGCTGGTTTTACAGAAACTGTATCATTGACACCAGGAGCTCTATAAGACAGTAATTCCAAGATCCAGTTTTGTTCTCCAACTTTAGTAATGTTCCTGATGTTGCCTCCTCTAATACCCAGATGAGCGATCTCTAACATGAAGAATCTAAAAGTGTGTTGTCTATATTTTAAGACATGTGAGGCTAATGCATTACTATCTTTACCATGTCTAATGTCACCTAGATGTTCTAGAATCCTGTTTTTAAGACAACAATTTGTTTTGCCAATGTAAAAAGCATAACAGTACTGGCAAAAAGCATAATATACCACATTTGTGGTTTTACAGTCCGCATAAAAAGAGCAATCAATGGTGTAATGCAAAGACAGATGCTTAAATATATGTTTAGAATAAATGTAAGAACAGGCTTGACAGCTCCTGCATGGAAATGTACCACTGCGTGATGATATAGGTGAACTAACATTTACCCCTGCATTTTTATAGCAAAATTGTCTCTTAAGGGTTAAGTTATTATGAAAGCAGAATTTCGGTACAGTCCCAACAACCTCTGCAAGATCAGGAAAACTATGGAGAATCCTCCGATTCTTCTTGAGTATGTCGGTTACAACATTAATATCACTCGAATATGTAAACACACATCTAACAATTCTACTGTCATGCTGTTCTTGTACAGGTGCCACTACATGCTCCATTGAATTCAAAAAGTAAGGTCTGGCTATACTCTCTCTTTTAAACTTCACCTTCGAAATACAGGAATCTATTTCCTTAGCAGTATAGCCTCGATGTAAAAAATTATTTTTTAACTCATCGAGGGCCTAATCCAAAGATGCATCATCTGTATATAATCGCATAACTCTAAGGCACTGTCCTCTAAGCACATTTCTAGGAATGTGCCTGGGATGCATGCTGTTTGTATGCAACAGTGAGTTCTTCATACATGGCTTCTTATATATATGCCTGTCTTAAAACTACCTAGAGCATCCCTGTGAACTGTAATGTTCAAAAACTTGACTCAACAGAGGTCTGACTACTGAAATTCAAGAACTCTGTAGTACTTTGCATATAAATAATAAACTCATTGAGCAAGTCAGAGCTGCCGTTCCATAACAGAAAAATATCATCAACAAAACATTTGTAATAAACAATGTGACTAATAAACCTGTTGTCTCTCAAAATCTTGGTATGTTCCCAATATCCAAAAACACCACTCCACAAACCAACTCACCAAAGAAAGAAAAAAACACACTGAACAACTGGAGTAACGGTCACCATCCACTTTTACTGTGTTTCTAGTACTTCGGCATCAAGCCTTCCAGGGAATAATCATGCACAAGAATAGTGTACTTTACATACATTTCACTGCATTCATTATCCAATTCCATTACACCATAATTGATCAATTAATCAGTGAATCAAGAAAATTAAAATCTAAAGTGCGTCCTGAGCAGTAACGGGCTTCAGAAATATTCAAAGTGCTTCAAAACATATAAAGTGCAAGCCTTTACATTCCTATAGCATTTAACATTATGATTTTAAGAAGTTCATACAAAAGCACTTATGCATCTCTAGATTAACAAATACTAAAACATTTTGCCCTACAATGGTTGATCAATTAATCGATGAGCCAAGAAATTTTAAATCTAAAGTGCATCCTGAGCAATTAAAATGCTTCAAAAACATTTAAAGTGCACCAATAAACTTTTAAAATGCAAGTTCATACAAAAGCATTTATACATCTCTAGATTAACAAATACTAAAACATTTTGCCCTACAGTAGTTGATCAATTAGTCAGTGAGTCAAGAAAATTTAAATCTAAAGTGCATCCTGAGCAACTAAAGTGCTTCAGAAACATTTAAAGTGCATCAAAAAACTTTTAAAATGCAACCCCTTACTTTTCTATTGCATTTAACTTAATAGTTTAAGAAGTTCATGCCAATGCACCTATACATCTTTAGACTGACAAATACTTAAACATTTTACCCTATATATACAAGTCATTCATCCTATCTGTCTATACATTTATAAAATAATGCATACTAAAACATGTCATCCTATACATGTAAATCTAATTCCATATTAAGCCCATAGGGCCACAAAGTTCCAAAATTAATAATGCATCTACTTTCCATCCTTAAGAAAATGCACCCATATTCCATGCCTTGTACTGCAAGTTTAAAACAGAAAAAAAAATAAACTGCTAGTGTTATCATTGTGAGCAGCGTAAAAATGCTGGGCCACAGGATTATTAAGTCTAACATGTCTCATATCCCCCAAATGCCCCATAATTCTTCTTTTCACCATTCTTCTGGTTTGGCCTCTGTACCACTTTACAGGTAGGCAATCACATCCAATGGCATAAACAACCCCACTGGTACTGCAATTGTAAGATCCCAGGACAATGAACTTCTTTCTATTAATCAAAGTACCTGAAATGTTCTTGACTTTGTCACACACCTTCCACCTTTGACATCTAAAGGTGCCTACTGTGTTAGAACCAGTTTCCATCCTACTTACCCTACTGTTCAATAATTCCTTCAGGTTGTGAAATCTACTATGAGAAAAAACAACCTGTCCTTGAATATGTTGCCCACTTCCTCATCCTGCTGTATAATAGGCCAAAACCTGTGCACTAACGCCTTCAATGTAGCTGAAAAAGGGGAAAATTTGTTAACAAAAAATATATCATCCTTGCCCACTTTATGATAATCTCCACACCCATGATATATTGTATGACTCCATACTCTCCGACCAACAATTTGCTTTCTCACTTTCTCTTCAGCCCTATTTAACACCTGGCTAGAATACCCTCTGTTCGCCAACTTGCATCTAACAATGTTAAATTCCCCACCCAATGTGGTTCTGTCATGAACATCGTCACTAATGCGCTTGAATTCTCCGTAAGGGAGAGAATCAAGTAAATGTTCTGGATGCAGGCTGTCTGCACTTAAAAAGGTATTAGCCGCTGTTTCCTTATAAAATGGTTTAAAAGACACTAGCTTGTCTTTATCCACAACAAAATCCAAATCTAGAAACTGCATCTTATATCTATGAGTTAGATAGGATACTGTGATGCCATACTGATTCTGATTTAGTTCCAACATGAACTGTTCAAAAAGACTAATCTCCCCTCTACATATAAAAATCAAATCATCAATATAGCGTTTGAAAACTATAACATTTTCCAAAAAATATGTATTCCTATAAACACAGCTCTCCTAAAAAACAAAAGCATAAAGTTCTGGCATAAGATGGGGCAAAAGATGCCCCCATAGCAGTTTCAGTTCTCTGTAGAAAAAAATTGTCCTCAAAAATTAAATACATTGTGTGTCAGTACAAACTCCAACAGCTGTAAAATATGACCTTCTCCCAGTAGTCTGGCTACTGGTTCCAGACCCCACTAATGAGAAATATTGGTATACAAGGACTTAACATCAACAGCTGCCCAGAAAAAAAATCATCTTGTCACTCAGTACCTCCCAAAGTGTCTGTGAGCTCTTTACCATTTCTAATGTGTGAAGGGACTCACTTCAAATGCTCTTTCAACTGTGCATCTGGAAAAATGCCAATATTCTGGCGATATCCTTCCACCCCTGACACTATGGGTCTCCCAGGGGGATTTGTTAAGTCGTTGTGTGCCTTGGGAATGGCATAAAACTTAGCCATTCTAGGATATTTTACGTGTAACTTTTTGACATCAGTGGTGGAAAAAATCCCAGTCTCTCTCCCTTATCAAGTAATTCCAGCAACAACTCTATATGCATCCAGAACATTTGACTGCATCTATTCATAAACACCAACTTCCTGCAACAATTCCTTCACCATATTGTTGTATTTCACTCTAGACATTATTACCTAATTACCCACCTTATCTGCCTGTGCAAAAACATAGTCTTTATTCAAGCTTCATAACTGCTTTAATGTATTCTGTTCATGCTTTTTCAAGTTATGGGGCTTATAACTGTCATAAAACCTCTTATATTCAAATTGCAACTGTTTGTATAACACCTTCTCAAAATTTATTATGGCTGAGACAGTTCTAGGTAGATAAAAAGTGCTAACATAAAGAACCTTAGGAATACAACATTTTCCATAGACAGTGTAATATGAAAAACCATTCCCAACACTGTCCCTATTACTTTCAAGCTCTTGTTCATAAACAAAAATATCCACTAACTCATTTTCATGCAGTGACAAATCTAGCAATGGTTCCTCATCCTCATTAATGCTGCACATTGCATTACCATTTGCATTTTCTGAATTTGATTTAGAAAAAAATGCACTTTATATGTTTTGATGCACTATAAAAGTGTGTTGTCCATGTTTTAAGACATGTGAGGCTAATGCATTACTTTCTTTACAATGTCGAATATCATCTAGATGTTCTAGAATCCTGTTTTTAAGACAATGATTTGTTTTGCCAATATAAAAAGCATAACAGTTCTGGCAAAAAGCATAATATACCAAACTTGTGGTTTTACAATTCACATAGAAAGAGCAATTAATGGTGTACTGCAAAGACAGATGCTTAAATATATGTTTAGAATAAATGCAAGAACAGGCTTAACAGCTCCTGCACAGAAATGTACCATGGCGTGATGATATAGGCCAGTGATGGCAAAACTTTTTAGTTTGGCGTGTCAAAAGCTCCTGCACAAAATAATTCAGTGCACTTCACATGAGCAACGAATGCAAAAGCAGTATCTTTGATAACTCGGGTGTTAGTGATCACTGGTATGTCACCCAAAATGATGTGGCATGTGTCACCTTTGAAACACGTGTCATAGGTTCACCATCACTGATATAAACAAACTAATATTTACCCCTGAATTTTTATAGCAAAGTTGTCTCTTGAGAGTTAAGTTATTACGAAAGCTGAATTTTGGTATGGTCCCAACAACCTCTGCAAGATCAGGGCAACTACAGAGAATCCCCCAATCCTCCTTGAGTATGTCAGTGACAACATTAATATCATTTGAATATGTAAAGATACATCTAACAATTCTACTGTCGTGCTGTTCTTGTACAGGTGCCACTACATGCTCCATCGAATTTGAAAAGTAAGGTCTGACTATACTCTGTCTTTTAGACTTCATCTTCAAAATTCAGGAATCTATTTCCTTAGCAGTATTGGCTCATTGTAAAAAATCCCTTTTTAACTCATCAAAGGCCTGATCCAAAGATGAATCATCTGTATGTAATTGCATAACTCTAAGGCACTGTCCTCTAAGTACATTTCTATGAATGTGCCTGGGATGCACGGTGCTTTTATGTAGCAGTGGGTTCTTCTTACATGACTTCTTATATATGCCTGTCTTATAGAGCATCCCTGTGAACTGTAATGTCCAAAAAATCTATTGAGTCAATAGAAGTCTTACTACTGAAATTTAAGAACTCTAAAGTACTTTGTAGATAAATAATAAACTCACTGAGCAAGTCAAAGTTGCCACGCTATAACAGAAAAATATCATCAACAAAATGTTTGTAATAAATAATATGACTAATAAATCTGTTGTCTCTCAAAATCTTGGTCTGTTCCCAATATGTCAATACAAGGGTGGCATAACTATTGGCACAAGCAGTGCCCTCTCCAAACACAAAACCAATATTCTCTAAAACCAGTTCCAAGAGCACATATTAATTCAACTTTCCTGACAGGAAAAGCAACCTGTTCCAATGAAAAAAGATCTAACAAGCTATTCCAGTGATGTTAGGAATTAATGAAAGAGTCAAATTACATGAAAATAACTTAAGATCTGTGAGTACTTGTGCCAAGCTAGATCTCTGTGCTGGGACAAAGGACAAGCCACTATTCAAAACCCTTAGTTGCTTGCGTGTGAGCTGGATGGAGGAGATATTAACAACTAAATTGTTCAATTCCTGTTCCGAGTGCCCATCCGAGTAAACTTCTCCATTGATTGCTGTTTGTGATAAAGTGTCTTGTATGAGATGAAAGCACTTAAGTTATTTTAAATATATGTAATTTTTTCAGGTTGCTTTAATAAGTTTATTCTTGAACCATTGCTGGACCTTCATTGGCATGGCTTCATTTTGGTTTCATTTTTAGTTTATTATTTGTGATAACGCATGGTACATCCTGATCTGTTCTGACACTGTACATTGCTTTTATCACATCTATCTTTCTGTGTATTTTTGTTGATCTGTTCCCTCTTCTTTACTCTTCTAACAATGACATGTCTTGTCTTAATTGCTTTATAGTTTTCTCTATTCAATACTTCTATGATGGCATTTGATTTCTCCCCTTCCTTTCCTTACTGCCTTGTGGTTTTGTGGTAAGACTTTATCTGTTATAAATCTGGCTGCACAGTAATATATCCTATTTACTTCTGTTATATTGCATGAATCTCTATGAACCTTCCGAATTACTGTGTTCATTTTATTATCAAACTTCTAACTTTTTTGAGTTTTATTGACTTTCTGTAGTCTATTTCTTTCATTGATCTTAATACATCTGGCCATCTCTATTAAATCAAGCAACTCTTCTCGTAGATCATTTTCTTCTAAAGTGGGGGCACATTCTTTGTTCTCCATTTCTTGAGGGCATTCTATCGAAAGTTCCAGAGCATCTTCCTGTGCCACATTCTCTTCAGTTTCATCCTGTGTCATCCATTGCTCTTTCATGTGGAAACTCACTGGACTATCACTCCACAACATTGACCATGTCAGATTTGCCACAATTGCCTGTTCCTTCCCTTTTTGTGCAACTCCAACTGAAGGTTTGTACTAGTTTCTTATGGAAGCCTCAAAGTATATTCATGTGGTAACTGATCTGATGTTTCCCACTCCACTGGTTTCTCCTTAATTTGGGGATCGATTGTTCTATCCTCCTGTGATGTTATCCGATTAAGATTTTTTTACACTAAATCCTTTACTTTGCAGGTAATCTATAACCTCAGTTTCCATTTCTTTAACTTCTCCATTACTAATCCACTTTTCTACTTTTCCTCTTTGTTTTCTTATTTTTTGTATTGTAAAATTTTCCATGTCCAGATGCCTTTGAATGTATATTTCTTTAGATATCTTTGGTGCTGCACTTTTTGTATTAATTAGTTTTGTTTTTTCCTTTGCATAGATATTGTGCCATATTAAATTACTTTCTCTTTCCCATGTTCACATTTCTTCTTCAGATGTCTCCTGCTCCTCTAGTTTCTTCTTACTTGGGAGATTCTCTGTTCCATCATGCTGTGATATAACCTGTGTTAGATCTTCTACACTAAATCCTTCACTTCGCAGGTATTCCATAACTTCAGCTTCTATTTTTTAACTTCTACTTTACTCATTTTCTGCTCTACATTCCCTCTTTGTGATCTTTTGTATTGTGAAATTTTTCATATCTGGATGCCTTTGTCTGTATTTCTCTTTGAATATCTTTGGGGCTGCTTTTTTGTATTGATTAATTTGGATTTTGCCTTAGCATAAATATTGCACCATCTCAGATCTCTGTTTTTTTCCCATGTCCATATTTCTTTTTTATATCTTTCAAAAATCTCTAGATTTTATTGTTTACATTTTTGCACTTCCTCAGTTACTTCTTTTTCCAAACAATGCAAGTGTTCTTGGTCTATATAATGTTTTTTCACAAATCTGTTGTATTATTGAACACAAATTTTTATTTGAAGATTCTGACAGTTTTTCTTGTACAAGTATTTTTCTTTCCTCTAATTTCTCTCTTAATCTTTTTGTGTATCTTCTGTCTAGAAATTCTGGACTTCTTGTATAATACTAACAGTACATAATTTCTTTCTTATCCTCAAGAGTCCACTCTGTCGTCTTTATGGCTTTTTTCTGGGCTATCAGTTTTTGTGATTTTTGTGGACTAGTACTTCCTTCTACGACAGGAGACAATCCTTCCCCTGGCCCTTGTCTGGCTCCATTGCAGGAATGTTTAAGTATTTTGAGGATTCTACACTATCATTTTTTTTCCAGTCCTGGTACCAGTGCACCTACCAGGACTGGGTACTTTTGTATCCTGGGTCTTGTGCACCCAGCTATCTTTTTTTATTTTTTAACCTACTAATGTCCATGATATATGCTATATAAAATACAGTCTATATATCAATGTCATCTTGATGAGATTTTGTAAAAAATGGGTCCACCTCAAGAAGGTACTCACCAAGACTTGAGGATGAATTCAGTTCCAGCAATACTACTCTCCTGTATTTGCTGTCTTATCATCTCTCCATTCGGACCCCCTTTTTTATTCAACCAAATTACGTAAGAGATGGTGTCATGTATATTGTAAAAGTGCAGTAGAACAGGCTTCTAAAACTTCTGCATTATTTCCCAGAATGCCATAATTTTTATAGACTTAGCAAGTAGGGACTCTTTAGAGGTGGAACATACATGGCCAACTTAATTCTAAATAAGAGTATATAACATACAAATAATAAAATACATTGTCTTCAGATACATATGATGAGTTTAACCAAACTTTTTTTATATTTGATATCTAAATAACTGGTTGTGTCTCCTTTTGATTAAGCAAAGTAAATTGTGAGTTATCTTAAATGATCCCACTCCTGCAGCCTTGTGATCTCATTTAAAACAAGCAGTTTAAACGAAGCAAGAAGTGAGTTCCAATAGAGTGCCATGTGTGACCATGTTAGTTAGTGTTCTCCTCTTATATCACTAGGTAATGTAAATACAGATCTAATTATAATTCATGTATCACGGCAAGGGTTGAGCTGTAATGGGGCCTACAGACACAAACTGAGAGAGCCAAAACACTTTACTTTAGTGCTTTTGTTTTGATGGTGCTCTCAGATCAACTTTCATTCCTGTCTGAAAATTCCTTAGACCCAAGCACTCTTATGATTTTGTTCCAACCCCTAGTATAAATCTGTTTTTTCATTTTTCTGCAGCAACATGACAGTGACTTTATGAGGCATTCTTAGCACTGGCATGATCTGAATTAATTTCTCAAAACAAGTACTGTATATCTAGTCAACCAGTAGCACATGGCCTAACTGGAAATAGTTTTTCATGATGATGAAATTCCATAAATACACTGCCACCATCAATGTGTCCATAAACATACTAATGTAGTAAAATCCCTCAATTCCACCCTTTCCTTTCCAACTTCTCATATCAAATACATTTTTAGGAACATTGCAGCGTATGACACACTCACGTGGCAACAACCTTTATATATCTATATTAACCATTTCTAAGCACCTTTATAAAAGGAAATAGCTAATGCATACATTTTCTCAGTCAGTTAGCACCATATACATTACATTTCACCATTGTACTCATGCATACTTCACCAAACATCCAGCCATTCATCCACAACCCCTTTTCCCATTTTTGCACATGGCGTTGGGGTGTCACCTCGCAGTGACAGTGGCAAATTCTATGTCCCTCTCTTTCTGTCTCTCACAGATTAAATGCAATCAAACATATTATTATTGGTTGCAGCAAGGCCCCACTACATTTCCTCTTAAATTATACAGAACACTCTATAGAATGGCTGACCGTTAACATATCATCTGAAATAGTCTTCCTGGGGACACTGGCATGGAAATGCCACTTGCATACAACTCAAACATGTATCTATAGACTCGGCTCTTTGGTCTCTCATAACTAACCTACAAACCAATCAGAACTGATAAAACCACCAATAACAGAAGTATCCTTGACTAGATACTTGTACCAAACCCTGTAAACATCTGCCAGAACTATGTCTCACTGTCTTAGCAACCACTCACCCATCTTCAGTTGTCATAAGAAAAACCATCTATTATTGTCACAGCAATGTATTAAATGTCATAACACATGCAACTTTTGTGTACCAACATTTCTAGCACTCCCTATGGACTGTCTCTCTAGATCATATAATCAACTTCTTCAGCAGCATATTTCCCAATATATTAAATTTAATGACTTCAACTCACACAAAAAGAATCAAAAACAAGTAAGTGTTTTGTTCAGCTCTAAACATCCATAATCTTAAGCAAATTGCAACTGTGCTTGGAAAAATAAATTAATCCACCAAATGCCCACCTAACAATAACACAAAGAACTCAATAATTCTTCAAATATCACATCATAAACTTTAAAAAAAGGATATTAATAAGCAGAAACTAAACAAGACTTGTTCTGGAGCTCAGTTATTGCCCTCCTAAAATCTATCAAACTGTAAAAGTGCTACCTTTTTCTTGATGAAATTCCTGTTACTGTATCAACCAAGTTCTGTACCTGTTTCATGGATGCCTACCAGATCCCTTCCATTCCTTCTCAAACACCCCATACAGTCTTACACAACAACTCACCAACTACCACCAACCTATGACAACAAAATTCCTCTCCCCTAGAATCTGTTCATACAGATCTAATTCTAAACCACTTAAAGTAACTTAAACTATTCTCCACACTGTCTCACAGAATTCTACCACACTGTCTTAAAATCACTACCACAACTATCAGAATTCAACCACATTACCTTAAAATCACTACCACAACTATCAGAATTCTACCACCCTATCTTAAAATCACTACCACAACTATCAGAATTATACCACCCTATCTTAAAATCACTACCACAACTATCAGAATTCTACCACCCTATCTTAAAATCACTACCACAACTGTCAGAATTCTACCACCCTATCTTAAAATCACTACCACAACTATCAGAATTCTACCACCCTATCTTAAAATCACTACCACATCTATAGCTTACCTTGTGACATCATCATCATCATCATCATCAATAACTCCTTTTCTCATTTTCTACATGAAGGTCAGGGTGTTGCATCAACAGTTGCCATCTCTCTTGATTCAATACCACTCTCATACCTTCCTCTACTGTTATGCCTGTCTTTTGCAGGTCTTCACTCACCCAATCCACACATCTTTTTGCTGGACACACCTGTTTCTTTTTGCCTTCTTCCTGTCTGTCTCAAATCTTCTTCATCAGATTGCCTTCTGCTTTCCTACCCATTTGCCTAATCCACTGTAGTCAGTTCTCTTTGATCTCTGCAATTGAGGCTGCTTGGGCTTCTGCTCTGATGTACTCATTTCTTTGTCTCTCCCACAGTATATTCTAGCGCCCATCTCAGGCACTTCATCTCCATCAACTCAACTGCCCAGGCTTCTGCACCATACAGTAGTACTGGTTACACCACTAGTTTGTACACCTTACTTTTCATCTTCTTTAGCATTCTTCTGTCATACACCACCCCTGGAAACTCTGTGCCAGTTGGGTGCAGCCCCACTGATTCTAGTGTTGACCTCCTCATTCAGACTTTCCTTCTCCTCGGCCACCCCTTAGAGGTACCTGAAACTGTTAACCTGTTCCACTGTTTTCCCCTTCTGTCTCATTTCCCAACTCATTCTGATTTTCCCCATTTGCTGCCATTACAGTGGTCTTACCTGTACTCAGTTTCACCTCATGTGCCTTCAGTTTTAAATTCTATTCCCCATCCTTTGCTGAAATTCCTGCTCAGTCTGCCTGTAATGCCATAAAGTCTGTGTACAGCAGCTTTGTTGATCTGTCCTCACTGACATCTTTGCTAATGTAGTCCATCATCTGTATAAACAGCAGTGGGCTTAAACTGAGCTTTAATGCACACCCACTCCTACTGCGAAACCCTCTGTGAGTCTGACCACTGCTTTTACTTGTGCTATTGGGTCCTTATACATAGTCTGTACTAATTCTACCAATGTTTCTGGGACTTTAAACCATTGCATGACTTGGCCAAGTCATCTTTCTTGGCTCCTCATCATATGCTTTCTCCAAGTCTAGGAATGTCCAGTTGGACTCTTTCGAAAAAAACGGGAAAAAAAAAACAAACACTGTAGAGGTAACGAAAAACTGGAAACCTGTAGCCTGCAAAACCAGCACTGAAATAAGAAACGGTCAAAATAACGTTTAGGAAGTTTATTAAAACTAACAACGTTTTCATCATTACAGATGAACAACTTCTTCCAGCTACAGGTTTCCAGTTTTTCGTTACCTCTACAGTTGGACTCTTTCCTCATTTTTAGTTTTTTTTCAACTATCTGTCTTACTTCAAACATTGGGTCAGTTGTCCTACATCCTGATCTGAAAATGAACTGCTTATCTCCTGTCTTTCTTTCTACTACTCTGCATATTTGTTTATCAAATGCTCTCTCTCCAGAACTTTCATGCAGTGTGACAGGAGATTGGATACCACTATACTGCCCACAGTTGTGAATGTCCCCTTTTGTTCTTGTACATTGACAGTAGTATGTTTATTCCCCATTCATCTGGGCTATGCCTCTTTCTCCATACTGCTAAAAGTACCCTTAGGAGCCGTTTCTCCCTTAACTCACCCAACAGCTTGATCATATCTCCTGTGACCTCATTTGAGCTTGCTGCTTTTTCTGACTTCATTTCCTTAGTGCTGTTCTTACTACTTCTAGGGTGGGGCTCCTTTAATTTCTCTTTTATCATAGGCTGTGTCTGGGACAGTACAGCTTCTGTGGGGACTTCTTCATTCAGAAGCTGCTGGAAGTATTCATTCCATCAGCCGTTGATGTCCTGTGGACTAGTGAGTAAGTTGTTGGTGGCATACTTTATGAGGAGTGTCTGATCACTATCTTCTTTATCTTTCTGTCTTTGCCTTGAATCCCAATAGGGTTTCTTTGTGTCATCTGCTGAGTCACTTTCCAGATGCTGGTAGAGTGCCTCTGATGCCTTGTTCTTCACTATTGCAATTGCCCTCTTAGCTTCTTTGTTGGCCAATCAGTATTCCTTCTTAGTGTGGTCCATCTTTTCTGTCTCCCATTTTTTCCTTTGCTCACTCTTTCTTTTGATACCTTCCTGGACTTCTGCATTCCACCATCAGCTTTCCTTATGTAACTTACTTCCATACCTATATTGGCCACATATCTGTTCTATAGTCCTCAAACATGCTGTTTTGAGGAGCTGTCATACTTCTTCTTCAATTCCACCTATTGCCTCCTCTTCCTGAGGGGCTAGCACCCTGAGTATTTCCTTGAACTCTTATGCTTTCTCTCCAGTCAGCTTTGAGGTCTCCAGCCTAGTCTCTGTTGACCTTAGATCCTTCTTTGACCACTGCCTACAGCTGATTGTGATAATCAATGATTTATGCTGTGGAATAACTTTGCAATCACTGATTCTACCCAGAGCCAGATTTAGCATTAGGTGACCTAGGCAGTTGCCTACGGCCTCTTTGCTGGGGGGCCCACTAGACATGGGTCTTCCCCATTAACATTTTAGTTAATTAATTAAAAATAAAACACTTCTTAAAACCACAGTGGTGGAGTCTTTTCCTTTAAGGAGGACACACACACACACACACACACACACACACACACACACACACACACACACACACACACCAACATGGATGTAAATGCATTTCACACTTGCATGTGGAATTTAAATTAGCCATTCTGTTGAGAGACTCTGTTTGTGTGTGTGTGTGTGTGTGTGTGTGTGTGTGTGTGTGTGTGTGTGTGTGTGTGTGTGTGTGTGTGTGTGTGTGTGTGTGTTTGTATGTGTGTTACATACCTCTCAACTGTCCAGATTTAGCCTCATAGCTTTGGTCTGTTTCTCATAAAATTTGTGGTTTTCTAGCAGATCACTGAGAGCTGAAGTCTCCAAATAATGACGTATATATATGAGTTTCAGAATCCATACCCTTCACAAAATGCATGCTAACAAAAATCATGTTAATCTAGCAGCTTTTTTAAGTTAAAACAAGCAATATTTAAAACCTGTCCCCATTTATGGGCAATTGTTTCCCCATTATTTTATGCTTCATCCAGATTTCTTACACTAAGAGGTTGAGAGGTACTGGTATGTAATGCCCTAGTTAATTGGGGGGGGGGGCAGGTTAGTCAATTAACTTGATCAGGTTTGACCCTGTAACTTGGTTACAGAGACGAAAGCCTGCATCCTTGACACCAACTACCAGACTGCTGAAGGAATTGTGAGTTTGAGTTTCAGTGCATTTTCTGGGAATTATGAGATTCAGTGCATTTTCTTGGCATTGTGAGTTTCAAGGGAAGAGAAGATTACAGTTGCAACCAACACTTTATTTAGCAAATAGCAGTCAGCACTTGTGCTGCAGAATTTGAAAGCAGTGTTAGTAGCATAATTGCCTTTGGTGCAGAAGAATGTGGATTCTACTCCCACCCACATCATGTAGATGGAGTGCTCATATTGCAGTGCCCTATCAATTGCTGATTATGTGGTGCATTTTAAGGGGGAATAGGGGTTCTGCACTCCTGAGTGTGTCCTCCTTTGTATGAGATGCCTAGTAATTATGAACTTGTGTTGGTTTGTCAGTTATTCCCTATTGCAATAATACCAGCTTACCAATGTTTTTTTAATGTAACATAGGCAATTGATTCAAGAGCAGCAGCATTGAATTTGTGGATGAAACATTGAAATGTAAATTTGTTTGCTAGTAGCAAACTCTTCATTAGTTACAAATCTCTTTAATGTGGAATTGTTTGGATGACTTTTACTTCTGCAGAGATTGTGCCTATTGACTAATATTGGTGGATTTAATAACAGAAGTTTAAGAGGCATTTTATGGTTAAAATTTTCTGAAATGGGTAGTTTTGCCATTATTGGTTCATACATTTTGTTTAATTGCTTATCGGAAGAATGCTCAAAACTACAAATTTATAACACGTTCTAACACATAGCACTGGAATATAATTTAATACAATCAGGAAGGTGAATTAACAGCTCAAAGTAATGGTGAGTGTGAAAGATAGGTGAAGAAGAGAGTACAGACAGGATGGAGTGGGTGGAGAAGAGTGTCAGGAGTGATTTGTGACAGACGAGTACCAGTAAGAGTGAAAGGGAAGGTCTACAAGAGGGTAGTGAGACCAGCTATGTTATATGGGTTGGAGACAGTGGCATTGACAAAAAGGCAGGAGTCAGAGCTTGATGTGGCAGAGTTGAAGATGTTAAGATTTGCACTGGGTGTGACGAGGATGGACAGGATTAGGAATAAGTATATTAGAGGGTCAGCCCAGGTTGGAAGGTTTGGAGACAAAGCCGGAGAGGCAAGATGACATTGGTTTGGATATGTGCTGAGGAGGGATGCAGTGTATATTGGGGAAAAGATGCTAAGAATGAAGCTGTCAGGTAACAGGAAAAGAGGAAGGCCTAAGATAAGGTTTATGGATGTGGTGAGAGAGGACATGCAGGTGGTTGGTGTGACAGAGCAAGATGCAGAGGACAGGAAGAAATGGAAACAGTTGATACGCTGTGGTGACCCCTAACGGGAGCAGCCAAAAGAAGAAGGAAGGTGAATCAAAGAACATGTACATCTATGCATGGCCCTAAAAATGTGTTCAAGGAGCCTATGGTTTGAAAACAGTCCAAAGGTAAACTTAATCCTCCACTGGCCAGATACATTTTCTTTGAATGTGGGTTTTAATGCTGTTTCAATGAATGTGAGTTTCAAGGGCAAGAGAAGTTTACTGCTCATGCTAAGTCTGTTTTCATTGTGATACTGTTTTGTTTATTTAGCAAATGACAATCAGAGTTTGTGCTATTTTATTTCAATATCTGTAATCATTGTAGAAGTAAATAAGAAACCAGTATGCACACTAACAGGTTTCAGCAGTGTTTATGGTAAATTGAGAGAAATAGTCAAGTAACACTTGAATGGCTGGGAAGGGAGCTGTTGTGTGTGTGTGGGGGGGGGGGGTTGCTCCAGGAGGAGCTGCTCTGGAGGTGGCCCAGATCTATTACCCTGCCTAGGGCCCAATTTGACCATGATCCAGGTCTGATTCTATACCCATGCCTTTTCCTTACTAGGCAGGAGTCTACCTGAGTTGCATATCGGCCACTCTTGTAAGTGATCTTCTGACTGCTTCTCTTGCTAACCATGTACTGGCCACCATCAAGTAATTTGCCAGACAAAACTCTAGAATGGCCTCTCCTTCTTTATTCCTGTTTCCCCAACCATGAAGACCCAGGAAATTCTAATATCCTGTTCTGTTTGTCACAGTATGTGTATTCAGGTCACTTATTATCAACACCAATTCATGCTATCCTGATTTACCTATCTGGTTCTGCAACTACAATCTGAATAAACTCTTTTCTTCACTATCACAACCTTGCTGTGATGCAGAAGCTGAGATTATGAATAGTGCCCTACCCTTATACTGGAGTGTGAAATGCCATGAGTCTGTCACTAATTCTAAGGACATTCCTCACTGTCTTCAGAAGCCTCTCCCTCACCACAATGCCAGGGTTGCCACCTTTTCAAATGCCCAAAATTTGACATTTTTTGTAGCAGTATGAGATTTTGCACCACAAAACATACTCAAGGCCAGTGCAAAGGACAGAACTTCAATTTTTTTGCCAAAATAAAAGCTTATCTTTGTAGCACTTGGGCTGATTATGATATTTCGTATAGCATTTAGGTGTATTAAATACAAAAAAACCTGACAAAATAACTGTTTTATGCAACTGTTAAAGAAAACGTACAAAACATTAATGTCCTAAAATCTCAGGACATTTGCCACTTTTTATTTATTTATTTATTTGTTTGTTTGTTTATTTATTTATTTTTACAGGAGACAACTACCCAAACAGGGACTGTCTCTTGCAATGAGGGACTGGTAGAAACCCTATTTCTTATCCGTCCTTCCTCCTGAATAGTAGAGTCTGGATCCCAAGCCATCTGGCTTTGCTTCACTGCCCTTCTATCTTGTCTCCTGGATAGAGAGAATGTCTAGCTTCCTTCTTAATATTATGTCAGCCACTTCCAAGCTCCATTGTGTCAGTGAACCTGTATAGAGTTTAGCAAGCCTTAGTTTGTGCTTGGTAAGTTGAATGGTTTTACGTCCAACTTTCTCTCAACAGAGGTAAGCCATGCTGGATAACTGGACACTTGCTTATTGACCCATGATTGCTGGGCTTTATGGTGAGTGCACACTGGCCAGTAGGGAAACATATACTCCCACCAGCTGTAAACATTGGTCTCTGGTCTAGGCCAGCTTCTCAATGCACTTATCATTGGCAAATACCCATGCCCATTTTTGGCAACAATGGTTAATACAAACAAACAATCAAATCACCTAAAGCCAATTTTTACACTGTTGAGTGGCTTGCCCTACACACCGTACAGTCTGTGATCTGTGTTCCCCTATCTAGAGGATGATACTGAGCACCATAATTGATGCCCAAAGTGTTTGGTTTATTCAACTCGTCCACTAATAGGTAACACGTAGAGTCTGTGCTATTACCCACAGCTCCATTCTTGAGTGAATGTGAGGTGGAAAACTCAGCATGTGTTTGGAGGTGGAACTAATCCCACAGAGACACAGGAAGAACATGCAAATTCCAAACAGGGATTGATCAGAAGTCAGGATCAAACTTTGTACCTTGTGCATGGGAGACAAATACTTTAGCCATTATGCCATCTGTGTTATTTTTAGTTTACCATGTGTATACACCCAAAATTCATTATTTGAAGAAAAAAATATATCTCACATTACTGTAAATCTGCCATCCTCATTAAAAATTCACAAAGGTAACCAATCCACTGATCACTGCCTAACTGTTTCCAACTTCAAAAGTCTTGAATGGGTGGTTTTCAGGCAAATATCACAACTACTTCCTACTAACAACCTTCTATCACAACCTACTATGTTTCAGACAGAGTGATAACACTGAACCTGCACTCTTAGCATTCACAATCCACGTTACTCAAAAGCTCGGCAGCAACAAATCTGCTAGCTGTATCTTTTTTTGATCCCTAAATGGCCAGCCATACCATATATTACAAAATCTCCTCTCACTATAAAAAACCCATTTCAATCACATTCTTTTGGTTCACTATTTACCTAAGAAACAGAACTAAACAATCAGATAGGATAACTGCCTTTCACAAGCAACAATGAACCAATGAATCTAAAAAGCATCCCACAAAGATCAGAAAATGTCACCGCAAGTAATTTATGCATCAACACACACTGCTAGCTTGAGTGTACTTAGTTTTAAAGTATATATATATATATATATATATATATATATATATATATATATATATATATATATATTATATATATATATACCAACGTATTGTGCCAAATTGGAGGCTTGCATTTTATTGTACTACCTTGCCCCATGCTATCTTTTTTGCAAATACTTTACTGCCAATATCTCTTCTCAGTTGATATTTTTTACAAGTCATCCATGTGGCATACCCCCCCACTTAGAAAAGCTACTGGTATAACATTTCCTTCGGAAGCACATGTTCAGCTCTGGAAGTTTACAAAACAACAGGTGTTAAAGGGACTCAGTGGAAAGAGAAAAGCATAGGTAGATCTTGCATCTTATTCAGTTTGATACCCTGGGCTAGCTTTCATATCCTTTGTGAGGTTGAAAGAAACCATTTTGTTCCCCAGGAATGACTTTTGGGAATAGCTGCTACTGAGATACATTGTTTTAAAACCAGTCTTGGAGAATCTGGTATGATTTCACAATTGCCCATCTCTCCTGGAGAAACTGTCCAGTGTTACTAGTAAGGATAGTGGTTGGATGGTGACAGCTGGAAATATTCTTAATTTTCTGATCATATCAAATAAGGAACATGTTTCTGTGTTGTTAGGCAAGTTTTATAATGTGTACAACCTGGCAGTAGGGAAACAGTGGCAATACTTTAGGAGCAATGTTAAGAGCTTTCAAGACAATATGCTCTATACCTCCCTTTTTAAAAAAAAATGGTACACATTCCTGTTTGATAGATACTAGACCCTAATAACCAGTGATAAACATAAGTATGGACTATCAGAAAATCATCCTATATTGTGTTATATGGAGAAAGTGTGGATTGTTCAGCTTTTTTCATTAGTTCAGGAATTCAGACAGCTGATACCACTAGATTGCTAAGTGCTATTATTGATAATCAGCTCCAGTCTAACTCTTACATGAATTCTGTGTTAGTCAAAACTACCAAAAATGCTTACAGAGCCAAACATTCCTTCCTCATTGTAAAATAAATCACTGAAGCAATGTAGTTATTTCCTTTACTAGTTTGCTCAAAATACCTCTTCATTAATTTGCAGTCACCATCAATGTAGAAGCTTAAATTAGGAAACATAGGAATTTATAGATGTTCAGATTGCTGCAAGCCATCACAAAAACTATGCATTTGCATTTCACTACTTAGCCTAACGTAGCTTGAATTTGAACATCACCTTTCCTTAAAAGACAGCTATTTTTTTCCATGGACTAATCTACACTTGTATCTGGCTCTTTATAACACATTAACCTAGCAAAAGCCAGTTTTACATATCCCCAAATCGACAAATGTATATGTAGCTATATGTTACTCAAACTATGTGGGCATTCTTGGGACTAACTTCCCCTCAGTCTAAGGTCTATTCCAAAGAGCTATGCATTTAAGCATGCACTGAAGGAGCATTTCACCAGGCAATGGAAATGTGACTGTAGGATACTACAAATTTAGTACAATGTTGTTTCTATATATGCTTTACCTAATTATTGCTGTTTGTTTCTACTAACTCTTTAATCCAAACATTTATTTGATAAGTACATGTGAACCGCATTAGTTCAGCTAGATTTGTGTATATATTATAACTTGTTTGCTTACTACTAAATTCGCTAGGCTTGTATATTTCGGTTTATACGCAAACATAATTACTAATGAAGCTCATGCATCTTTATCTGTTTATATCTAAATTATGTGTTTTATGAATATTTTAAGCTTTTCTCTGGGGGGGTCTCACTGACAATTGATTCTTCCTAGCTGGACCTTCACAGACAGCAAATGTTTGTTTGTGTCTTTCGGCTTTTTCCCGGTTAGGGGTCGCCACAGCGGAACTCCGGTCCGCTAATGATTGGTAGTGGATTTTTACGTACCAGGTTACCAGCCCTGACGCACAACCTTCAACAAAGGCACGCCCCATTCACGTATGCCTCCACACAGAAGACGCTCTAGCTGAGAATCGAACGGGACAATGTCTTGCTATGAGGCAACAATGCTACCGCAGCACCACCACAGATGTAAATAGATAAAATAAAAGAAGGCATGAGAAAATACAGTTGATGTAAAAGAAAGAAAAGACTGGAGTAAAAAGATGTAGGACTACTACTACAAAGAATAGGGGAACAAGATGATAAGATGTTAATGTGCAGGAAAGCTCAGGATATTGTTGAAAATGTATTTACAGGAATAGTACATAATAGCTAAACAGCAATGAAAATCCATCAGAGCCTGTAGATTTACTTCAAAAAGTCTTTTTGCATGAAACATTATTTGATTAGCATTTAGTATGCTTTCTCAGCTAATGTTTTACTATTAACCAACTTGTGTTAATTTTTGCAGAGTATTTTATTAGAATGCTCATTAAAAATACCAAACCATATTCAACTCACAACATAAACATTGTGCAAAACAGATACGTCTGTGTGTGGGAAAAAAATAAGCTTATATGTCAAGAATCTATAATTTGATTTGTTGCTAGTAATCCCAGAATTGTTTGGCAGCTTCTGGTCATAAACAGTTGCTATCCACAGATAAACAAGCCGCACCCAAGTAACCAGCAGTTAATGGGTTACTTATGCCAAACTGTAGAAAGTAAATATGGAAAGCCACAAATAAACATAATGGCACTCTTACCCAAGTTATAATTCTGGACATAAAAATAACAGGATAGAAAAGCACCTTTTTTTACAGTAGAAGGCATCAAACAAAAAGCTATGCATATAGAAACAGGCATGAATAATTTATGATGCATAAGCCCGATCAAAGGGTTATAAACATTATTTCGTTATTTTGTCCACTACTCCAAGCTGAATAAGTAAAAGTGCATGAAATGGTATGGTTTGTATGTCGTTGTTCTCCTTGGACATGACCATCTCATTGTGTCCAAAATCAGAATACAAAAGTCCTGAAAAACTCATACCAGTGGTCAGCATGTCTTCAGGTTCCATATCATGATAAGAGTTCTTAAGTTTTAGCTAGATGTCTTAGTTCATTCTGGCGGGCCATCTTGGTCCATAACATATGGTATGAATGATGATTATTTACTCACAAAAGAATCGCATCGCATTTAAAACTGGTTGAGTAGATAAAGGCTGCAAATATTCCCATCTCCTTGTTATCACAAGTAATCTCTTCCTCTTAATGTTTACCCAAGATTACTTCCTGATATCCTTATTAATAGCCACCAAAACAAAGTCTCTAGCAGTTTCTAAGGCATCTATGCATCTTCCAGATATGAGTTTGTAAGCTTTTATTTAATCTATTCCAACTTCAAAACCAACTCTCCTTTCTGCTGTCATAACTGCTCTTTGATCAGAACTTAGAGATAGTCCTCTAGTGGTCATTGTCAACACTATGCCCTTATAGACATGGTGCTCAGTATATACAGTCATGATGGCTTTTTTGATTATGTCATTCACTAATACTAGAGCTAACAGCCAAATATTTCATAAAGTAAGAATGTGCTCTGTGAGGAAATCCAGCTTCATCTCCATCTCCATAGTAAAAGCCAAGCTTTACCTAATAATTTATCATCAACGTTTGTGTCTATATAAGAGCTGAGTGCTGCCCATTGAATAACATCAGGTATGTACCCCAAGAGATAGTGTGTGAAAGAGGGAGAGGCAAAAAGAGGGGGAGAGAGAAAGAGGGAGAGAGAAAGAGAGAGACAGATAGTCAAAAAATGGATGGACAGGCAGATAGAGAGGCTGATTGTTTTGTCTGTATCATTTAGCATGTTGCTTCTTTTGTGAAATAGCCATTTTGTTCACTGCAGAGTCACCAATATATGCCGACTTCTTGATATCTGTGACTTGAGAATGACATGTAGATGAAGTTGAACATTCTGGAACTATGCCAAGACACTCTCTATAAAGATGCCATTTATGTGGTCATTATAGTATGTCCAGCCTACGCAACTAAGACTCTGTTTTGTCTTTCAGCTTCCATCAGTGTTACCTAGGTAATATCTCCTCTAAATTTAAACCAAGCAGTGAGATCACTTCCTTCTGGCCTACCTTTCCTGCCAGTTTGGCTACTGCATTGCTACTACAAAAGTGTTTGAATAGCTTATCCACAAGTTCCCATCAATGATCCATAATTAAAGAGTCCAGTAATGTGCAGCACATGAAACAAGGCATGAGTTAAAACTATGTTCTAAACTGGCTCCTGTTCATAAAAGTGCAAATTGTGTGCAAGTAGGCAACATACTTACACACACACACACACACACACACACACACACATATATATATATATATATATATATATATATATATATATATATATATATATATACACATATACATATACATACATACATGCATGCATAAAAATTTGAGTTTATGTAGTGTATCTTATTATATCATGGAATCTTACACGGGACATGTGTTATACAGTTTTCTAGCTCAAAGTTTAAAGGGCAGCAGTTACATAGGACAGGTAAGCCAGAGTTACTGCCTTGAGATGAAAAAATGCAGTAACTGGGTGTGAATCACTGCAGTAGCTTGCACTTGTTATCTGCCACCATCTGTGTGAATATCGGTACTCAAATTGCCATACACACACCTCTGAACAGTGAAACACAGATTGATGCAGTCAACATAGAAAACTCACAGTTTTTAAAACTTCATTAGCTCGTCACGTAAGGGTCAAGATTTCAAATCAAAATAATAGTTACCGTCTGTTACAATTTATATAAATCATACTTTAGTTATAGTATGGTCAGTCTCTTATGAGACTAAACAGGCAAAGAATGGTACACCGAGCACAGACTTGTTTTAACCTTTGTAGCTGTGTACTTACTCATAAGTCAGCTTAAGTTAGGCTGGCAGTGGAGCTATTTCTGACTGTCAATACATATTTTTGTAAGGTATTACAAACCACACATAGAATCTAGACCAGCGTGATAATTATTACAGGATGTCCAAAAACAAATGTTTAAAGTTTCCACATTCTGTTTGTCAAATTATAAACTATTGCCGAATGGCTTTAAACACTATCTTAGTTACAGCACTGAGTAATAAAAGGCAGTGGCTGGCATACTGAAATACTTAAGAGTATAGGGATATGGTCACTTATGTGTCATCTATTCCTCTGAAGACGTGGCTTTAAATAGCCAGTAGAGTGTTTTCCCGGGGTTGTCCAGCTATTTATAAACTGTAATGATACTCATCTTATTGTTGGTATTTGACTAGAATGTTTCCCTTCACAGATACTGCCTTATATGAAGCAACCTTGGTAGGCCCCTGCAAATGGTCCTTGTATGCTGACATCCAAAGATACACCTGACTGCAGTTAACACTCAGTGTGTCTGTCAACAGCAGTCTGTCTGTCTGTTCTAAAGTGCTTAGCTTTGTATATTTTGGGAGTTGTGAGGCAGTCATTTAGACTAATAGCTAGGGATGACCTTACATCAGTTCTTGACCCCTCAACCAATAATGTTTTATGGTATCACTGGTGATGATACAGATACTAGTTTCCATGAGTGATTGCTTCCTGCAGACAGGGTATCTGTTCTCATTGTATTGTCTTTGCTTCTAAGCCAAAAGGTACTGTTGGATTTTGAATCCCTTGAGGTTAAGCATAGTGATATAATAATCTTCTGAAGTTGTCACACTCTTTCCCCCAGATATAATAAACTCTGTGTAGGAATAGTGCAAGCAGTAACAGAGTGTACCATGGCCATGTCTGCAGCTTCCCTTCGGCATTGTGCCTTGCATATTAATGAAGGCATGCTACTGAGGGAGAGTCATGTACATGGTTACTGAATCAGGGTAGGGGGCATGTTACAGTGCTCGGAGATGTGTAATACGCTCCCTGCACTGTCAAAGTGATGGACGGCACTGAAATAGAAAAGTTTGCTTGGCCAGTTCTTTTTTTAATTTGTACGGGGTGTGTTACAGTGTCTGTAACACACCTCCTGTACTGTCAAAGTGCCGGATGGCACTGAAATCTACAGTTTCCCTTCAAATGTTTTTTGTTTTGCAGGGGGTGTGTTACTGTGTCTGGAGATGAGTAACACGCTCCCTGCACTGTCAAAGTGCTGGATGGCACTGAAATATGAATAAAATGTCATCTACCCTTTTTTTCTTGTGTTTGTGCGGTGCAGTGCAGCACTTAGCAATGAACCTGTGCCAGACATCTAAAAATAGAAACTGGATACTTTTCATTTTAATGAATAAGGTCAAGTTTAAGCATAGCTGAGAGGGTTTACGTGGTACTCAGCAGTGCTTAAACATAACTGAAAGCTGTATAGAAATGTATAGTTTAAATTCTGACATCTACATTAGCTGAATGATCAGAGTCACAGCCTTATCCTTGTGTTCAGTAGATGTACGGTTCGAATATCTAGACAGACCATTCAGCTTTTACATTTGATAGCATTACTATGTACATTTAATTTTTTTTTTTTTATCACAGTAGTTACTGCTATTTGTTAACCGGGTTAGTCTAGCTATTCCAGAAACCCATTTTCAGTGGAGATATGAAGAGAAAAGCTGCAGTTACACACAAGTGTCCTATACATTACAGTCACACCCCAAGATCATGTAATTAAAATACATAGGCTTAGGTAATGTAAAGTAAAATACAGACACAGAATAATAAAGTATCATTAATGAGCAATTAATGTAATATATTTTCTATTTATTATATAAAACTCTGGTTTGCCCTTAGCTAAGCACTGCTAAGCGAAGCCAAGCAATGCTTAAACAGGACCTGTTTTAGCTGTACTTAGCAATGCGCATCTCCACTTAGCTGGTTTGGCCACTGCTTAGCAATGCCAGTTTAAGCAGTCCTCAGCTCAGCTAAGTGGGTTTGTGCACCATTAAACATTGCTAAGCATTGCTTGTTTGAGCACTGCTCAACTAAGCCTAGTGGGTTTGAGCGGTGATAAGCGGAGCTTACCATTTTTAAAAATGGTCCAATGGGAGCAAAGGGTGGGAAAACAGCCTTATTTAAGCTGAACAGATGGGAATACAACCAGAATCTCTTGGACTTTAATCACTGCAGGAGCTATGGCTGGAGTTGGAGAGGGAGCGCACTTCTGGGCACAGTGCTGGGGTATTTTAGAGTCCAGGGTCATGGCTGGGCTCCTTGTCAAAGACCATGGAGACAGACTGCTACAGGGCCAATACCAGGGCTCTGAATACAAGTCAGAGGCCTGGGACCATCTGGCATGTGACCTCACCACTGCAAATGGAATCCCCTACACTGTTGAGCAGGTGCATCATCATTATGATGACTTGAAGCAAAGGAAGGTAGGCTCTTGGCCCAATGGATCCAAGACACTTGGGACCACAATGCCACAGAAATTTGTAAGTATAGGAAACAGTGATTTATCAAATTCTAGTATGAATAACGGTGTGTTTCCCCCCACAGCTGAAGAGGAGAGGGCTCTCAACCTGGATGGCCATGCACGGCACCTGTTCAGGATGCACCGAGAGTGTGGTGAGTACAGATATATCTTGCAATATATAGTAATCTAATTAAGAAAGAGTATATTAGTAACTGCTAGTAGGTATAGTCTGTTGTGAGTGTACTGCAATGAATGTGTACATAGACCTGGACTGATATAAGTGAGTATTGCCAGGTACAGTTCATTACAGATGAAAGCATGAAACATGCTACTGTTATGTAAAGAAAGTTGGTACAGCACTAATAATGTTTGGGAATAACATGTGTATACCGTATTAATAATATATGTTCTGGTAATAAAGTACAACGGCACTGGAAATGTGAAGGGAATAAATTAATTATATTCATAATCTACAGGAAATACAGTACAACTGCAGTCAGAATTGTGAAGAAATAAATGTAGTACTGCATAGATTGTGTGATAACAGATGTCTTCCAATGCCTGCATTATTTAAACTGTAGAACAATAAAGATTGTCAGCTGTATACCAATCACTGTGTCATGTCATCCTCAATAAATCTGTGTTCTGCCAATTGTTGTGTGTATTCTGGGCTGTTGTTCAAGAAATCAAATATTACAGGTTTTGTGAAGTAAACATGGATATAACACCATGAAGTGAATGAAGGTTGGCCGATAAATAACTGTCACGCTAAAGTGTAGATGTGGAGCTGTACTACAAGATATACTGCAATATGATATTTGTTTTGCACTAAGATCTGAACCTAGAGTAGTACTGTCTAAGGTTTTATAATGTGTTTCTCCCAGGATTGTCTTGTTTTAATCTTTGCATTTCAGCTATATGCATCCCAGAATGTAGGTATGCTAATGCAGGCAAGTATGAAAGTGTAATAGCTGTAGATTGCAAATATACCATCTGCAAATATATATGGTTCAGGTAGGCAGCCAGCACCCAGATATGGTCTCTACAGATCACACATATTCCCATCCACAAGGGGTTAATTGTGTACACCTGCGTAAAGGAAAACACAAAGATCAATGCACATAAGGCTCAAGCAAGGCACCCTTTATTACTTGCAGCAAGGAGACAAAGCATGTATGCACAAGGTTTGTCTGATTTTCCATAGTTCAGCATGCTGTTTTTATACAGTTCTTTACATGTACACAGGAAGATGTTACTAGATTTACTACTGACATGGTCAAATAATTGCTGCCTTGCAAAAACATGTTTGAGAAAAACAACCTGGCCTTGGGCTAATTTCAGCCCTCCCTAGTTTCTCATGATTCTTCAGTTGTCCAGTTCTGATATGATACATTTGCCTAAGGTCAAGGCACAACCCTGGCCTCAATACACATCTTGCTGACTATAATAGACTCTCAGGCGTCAATTGTTTTCTTATCAGAGTCTCCAGCAGCTGCACATATTCACACAGAATAAGCAGAATAAACGTATTAATTCTTTTTAACCCCTAATGCACTTAAGCCTGCACACTGCAGTTATACATTTTCTTAACATTTCCCCCCTTTTAATACTTTATTCTACAGTCAAAACAAGCATAAACAGTTTTTTCTTCTCCTAACCATTTCCTGCTTAGGACTTGCAGTTAGAGATTCATTCAGTTTAGGCTTGCTTCAGCTTTGATCAGTTCTTCAAATTCAGTATTCTGATATAAAGTCTCTGAGATTGAAGCATCTAGGAAATTTTTAACTAGTCCTTTCACACAGGGAATGCAGCAGCATCCACACACCATCAGTAGGGCTGCTCCTACACAAATGGCAATCAGAATGTTCATCAGGATTCTGCCCCAACCCCCGAACCACTTCTGAAAAAAGTCTGTTAATGGATTTGGTCCCGGTTTGGTCATAGCTGACACTTGGTGAATTATTTCAAGATGGCTGTCTATCTCATGTTTGTTGTCAGGAATAAATGAACAGCACTCCTCCTGGATTAAAGTGCATGTACCTCCTTTTGCCGCTAGGGTGAAGTCGAGAGCCATGCGATTTTGAAGCACCACTGTTCTCATTGCAGTCAATTCATCGGTTACCAATTCTAGGGCGGAAAAGGTCACATTACTCATTGTTTCGAGAGGTTTAGATAGTTTTCTCAACTCCCAGATTGATTTCACTGCTTTGTATGCTGGTAGGATACCAGCCCATGATATGACGTCATCACTCAAGTCCATGTGCGACAGTCCTTTGTCACTCTCGTGGGTAAATCATGATGGTATACCCAGGATGCATCAATTTGTCCTACCGGATTGGCAGGCTTCTTGATTTCTCTGACATTTCGGATTTTTCCTTGAGGTAAAACTGCCGTGTATAGGGGGTTATGACAAAGTACATATGTAAATGTCATAGTTGTTTAAAATCAAGTTTAATTTAAATTTTCAGTGGTGATATTGCTTTTTTGTAGCGGTTTTAAGTCTTACGAGTTCTATAACTTTAAGTTGTTCATCACTGTAAAGCAATTGTGCTTGTGATGTAAGCAGTGATGTATTTTAAATTGTGGCAGTTTTTTATTGCAAGGTCTTCTGAAGACGTTTGCTTCAGTACAAACGAAAAGCGCTTTAAGCCTTGTATGTACTTGTGATTTTTAGTAAATTTTGGAACTGCTTTCTCGTCAGCTGTTTTTTGTTTTATTAAAACTGCCGTGTGTCGTATGGCGGGGACTAGGTAGCTCAGAAAGCAGCTTCCGGACCAATTTTCTGGTAGTCATTTATATGCTCTTCTTCCGCATATGAAGTAGCAGTTTTCTACTTTAGTGGTAACTCTACTATGAACATACCCTTGTCCTGCATGGAACATTTTTTTGTCAGTTATGGACAGTTGTTTGCATAGAACAGAATCACTTTTTATTTCTTCGATTGTTCTATGCATCAATTCACAGAATGAGTCATAGTCCGTATGGCAGTAGGATCCAGTGTTATTAGGTTTAGTGTAGCATCTATAGGGAACTGTTGCAATACAATGACTCCATCCCACCTTAACTGTATCGTTCTTGTAAAAACACACAGTACCATTTCGACAAATAAACAGGCACAATGCTACTTTATCTTTTGAAGTGACATTTGATGTATCATGAATTAGATTTCCCCAGGTCTCATTAGCCCCCAAAGGGACTGTATCTAACATTAATCTCCCATGAGCAGTAGGGATAGCAGTGCAGATCCAGCAGTCTGAAACATTAAAAATATTTGCATATACGTATTTGACAGCTTGGTACGTATTGAAATTCGGGTGCCACTCTGCACGCTTATTTACTTCTACTTGTGTGGCTGAGAAAAGAAATGGCCACAATAAAAAGATTATTGTTACCAGTACAGTCAACAGGATGGTCATGCAATACTTCTGCAGAAATGGTTGTTCTGCATTCCTGTTTTCTCTGGTTCTTCCAAAAGAATGTATTTCAATCTTTCTTGATTCAGTCATTTTTACTCAGGACACGTGATCTTACTCTCTGCCTTATAGTACCTTAGCACTGATGATTGCTTCACTGGGTTTGAGACGGATCAGTTCCTATTGATCTGACCCCCCTTTGTAGCCAGACTTTTGTGCTTAAGGTCCCGATGGAGAGGTAAGGTCTTTGTCCAATTCGATGTTTTTCACCAGCTTGCAGTGCATCAGGTGTATCCACAAAGCTCGCTCTGCTATCTTGACTGCAGTAGGTGGTAGGGGCCTTCTCACTTTGGTGATGCCCAGTTCTTTTGCTTCACGATTTTAATCCACACCCAGTCTCCTGGCGTCACTGCCACTTCCGATGTTTCAGCTTGTTTCTGACCTGAAACAGAATTAAACTGCAACAGATGTTTAGAACTCAACAACTTTTTCATATATTCAGCTAGTGTAAAATCAGCTTCCTGGTCTGATGACATGAGAGGTTTCCACTGGGGGGGTGTAATAAGCCCTTCCATACAGCTTTTCAAAAGGAGCCAGTCCTTTTGCTGTAGGGACAGTTCTCATGTTCAACGGTGCCAGGGGTAAACAGTACAGCCAGGTTTTTCCCGTTTCAGCTATCAATTTCCTCAGTTTGCTTTTTAGTATACCATTATGCCTTTCAACCAGCCCTGCAGACTGTGGATGATATGCACAATGATTTTTTAGAGAAATACCAAAAAACTTACTCAGCTGCTGTATGGTTTGATTTACAAAGTGTGTGCCATTGTCACTATAGATTCTCTCCGGGATGCCAAACCTTAACAAGTACCTTTGCTACTGTAGCTGCATCTGGATTTTTGGTTGGAAAAGCTTCCACCCACCTGGAGAACATGTCAATAATGACAAGGCAGTACTTCTTGTTTTCACATTTGTTAAGTTCTATAAAATCCATACAGATAGTGTGAAACGGATATGGTGGTGTGGGAAAACTCCCTCGCTCAGGCTTTATCACCCCTTGTGCATGGTGTTTGCTACAGATCTGACACATTAAATAACATTTTTTAGAATAGTTTGTGAATCCATATGTCGTAAACACCTGGTTCACCAGCTGTATCATCCTCCCTGTTGAGACATGGCACTGCCCATGGCTCAACAATGCCTCATAGTGAAACAAATTAGAAGGTAGTATCGTTTTTTCTTCCTTAGAGATGTACAGCCCCTTTTCGAGGACTGCTCCTCGTTTCATCCAGCGCTGTTTTTCTGTATGTGTAGTGAGTGTCTGCATTGTTTTTACCATATCTAAGTTCAGAATTTCAGAGGGGTGTAATTCCTTATCTAGAAGGAATACCTCGGTAGCTGCTTGTTTTGCAGCTGCATCAGCTCTTTCATTACCTTTCAAAATTATATCTTGTTGCTTGGTATGAGCTGGACATTTGCAAATGGCCACCTTTTGAGGCAACTGAATGGATTCTAAAAGATCTAGAATTAACTGCTCATGATTTATAGGTTTGTACAATGGAAAAAGCATACTGGCTATCAGTGAAGATATTCACACATTTACCCTTCGCTAAGGTACACTGTCAGGGCAATCAATTCTGCTGCCTATGCAGATAAATGATGCGGTAAAGATTTTGCTTCCATAACTTCAGTATCAGAGACTACTGCATATCCTACTCGGTTCTGTCCTGCAGGGCCCCTTTTGCATGAGCCATCCACATAGTATGTCACCTCGGCATCATCCAAGGGGACATCCGTGAGATCTTTTCTAGGTAATGTCTTTTGCTCAATTATCTGCAGGCAGCAGTGTGGTGTGCCATCTGCAGGAGTTGGGAGCAGAGTAGAGGGGTTTAAAGTCGTGCATCGTTCAATTGTCATATGGGGTTGACTCAGCAATATGGTCATGCAGGAGAGATGCCTAGAAGGGGAAAGATATGCCACTTTTTCTTGTAACAAAATAATTATAACTGCATGGGGTACCCTCAAAGTGAGAGGGTGAAACAAGACCACTGAGGCAGAAGCCTGCACTGCCATTGCTGTCGCAACTACTGCCTGTACACAATGGGGCAAGGACCGTGCCACTGGGTCTAATCGTGATGAATATTAAGCAATAGGACGTTGCTTATCCCCATGTTGTTGTGTTAATACTGATGTCATATAACCCTGCTGGCAATCTACAGTCTGGAAAAAACGCTTATGATAATTAGGGAAACCCAGAACTAGAGAGAATGCTATCAATTGCTTCAGTTTACAGAAAGCGGATTCTGCCTCTGTTGTCCATTGTAACAAGTCCTGTGCTGCCATGGGTGTCCTATAAATAAGGTTAGTTAAAGGTGCAGATTCCAGGGCATAATTTGGAATCCAGCTTTGACAAAAGTTAGTCGTTCCCAAGAAGGACATCATTTCCTTCTTGGTGGTAGGCTTTGGCACCTGCAAGATTGCTATCTTTCTGTCTTCATCTAAAGTTCTACCTCCCCTTGGATATTACATATCCCAAGTACTTTACCTGTTTTTTCCAAAGCTGTAGTTTGTCCTTGTTCACTTTATGTTCCTCAGCAGCTAGGAATTGTAAAAGTGCTACTGTATCTTCCCTACAATCCTGCAGGGTGGGAGCTGCCAACAAAATGTCATCAACATAAAGTAAGACCTGACTACCCTTCGGTGGGTTAAATCCTGCCAGGTTACTTGACATTTCTTGTGAGAATATCGTAGGGCTCTCACAATATCCTTGTGGTAGTCATGTGTATGTATATCTTTTGCCCTGAAACATAAACGCAAACCAATACTGGTTGTCTGGGTGTATCGGTATTGAAAAGAATGCGTTACTAATATCCACCACAGAAAAATACTTTTGTTGAGATTTTAAGTAATTTAACAGAGTGTGTGTATCTGGCACTATGGGTGCCCTTGGTATTACTGCATCATTTATAGCTTGTAAATCCTGAACCATACGCCATTCTCCATTGGCTTTTCTAACTGGAAATAAGGGTGTATTACATGGAGAATCGGGAGATTCCACTAGCACCCCTCCCTTAAGTAATGCTGCTATGATAGGTTTTATCCCTGCCTCTGCATCCTTCCTCAAGGGATACTGTCTCTTTTGTGGTCTAAACGCTGACTTTGGTGTGATACTAACTGGTCCTGCTGTACGGATAAGTCCTACATCTGATTTCCCTGCTGACCAGAGGGTCTCTGGTACATCCTGCAAGGCATTTTCTTCCTCTGTCAATAGGAGTATCCATCAGCTGTCTTCGTGAGAATGCAAATGTACAGCTGGGTTAGTTTGAGTCACCCAATTCAGTGTTTGTACTTGTATTCCCTATCCTGACAGCTCCAATTCTGTTTGTTTTTCCCATCTTGTGACTTTCTCCCCTAGGTCTGCCCACCATATCTTTTTATTCTTTGTCAAGCTAACATGTGGTAGTCGACTGGATTTATAAAGTGTCAAAAACTCCTGGGGCAGTGAACAGCTGGCTACACTATTCCCTTCTACGTCCCAGCATAGGTTTCTCAGTACCAATCTGTTTGTGTGATGCTTAAATAACTCTTTTGCATATTCTTTATCGGGTCCTGGTGTGTTACAAAAATACAGGGTACAATGCAGTAGGTGCTGTTTATCAATGTCAAGGGAGGGAAACTTACTGATGGCTACGTTCATCAGTTCTTTGGTCACAGTCCCTGGACCAGTTGTAACCAGGTCCTGACTCTACCAATAAAATGTCTCTCCCCCCGATTGTACCACAAAGGTGTCAGCTCGTCGCTGTGCTTCCATACCCTGCATAGTCGGAACCACCGCTATATCAAATAACTGCATGAGATCCCTGCCCAAGAGATTCACAGGGCATTTTGCAGAAACTACAATCTTACCTTTTTGTGTCAATCCTGAAACAGGGTCAATTATTGTGATATTGTGAGAGAGGGGTTCTCGATATAGTTGCCCATTAGCTGCTTTGACCAATATGTAGTCAGATGACTCTGATTTTTTAGGCAATTCGGAGGAGTGTATCAGGGTCCATGATGCCCCTGAGTCACATAGAAATTTAACCTCTCTGCCTTCCACCAAAAGTGTAACTTCTGGCTTCGTATCTGCCAAATAGAGCTCCAAGCTCAATAAAGCTAAGTCTAGTACTTCGTCTTTTTCTGTACCGTCATTAATTTCTTGTACTTCCTCTACTTCCCTTTTCACATTCTCACTTGTCCTTTCTCTACTGGTCCCTTCTAGTGATTCCTGACTATCATATAGTCAGTCCTCACCATCCTTATCTTCCGTTGTTGCCTTCTTATTTTTCCCTGCAATCCCTTGCTAAATGTCCCTTTTTACCACATTTAAAACATTCTCCCCATTTTTTGCATCCTTCAAAGTCTTCTGATCGCTGATCAGACTGCCTACCTCCCTGCGCATTCTTTTTGCCCTTTTTCCCGGGATGTACTACATAAACTTCTGCTCCATCTTCCACGGAGAATACCTGAGCCTTCTTTTTCTTTTTGCTATTAAAATGCCTTTCAGCATGTCTAGCATATTCAAGTAGTGAGTGTAATCTGCTTGTTCTATGGTCAACCATGTGTTTTGTAATGAAACTGCTTATAGGCGCACTACTACCTTTTAAAAATGCATTTTTCAATTGCTGTTCATATGGGGAATCTTGTTTTTGATCTTCAGGAACCTGCATCCCACAGTGGTTGTTAAAACATTCTAGCAGCCTAGCAAAGTATTGGTCAACTGATTCACCCTCCTGTTGGACACATTGGTTAATGCAAGTCCAGTCCGCCCTAGGTTTCCATTTCTCAGAGATGCGGTCTGTAAGTCCTTTTACTCTTGTATCTAACTCTGCACTGCTATGTGGAAGTGGCTTTTGTGCAACGTCATGAGGATTCCAGTTGCCACAAACCATGTACCAATCTGGTCCTACAACCTGTCAAACTACTTTTTCTATTTTTTCTCCATTTAAGTTATAACTTAGCCTCATTCCTTGTAAATCTTCTGAAAATTTTCTGAAATTAAGTTTCGGATGGGGAATCCCTTCTGTAGCTTTCCGGATATCTTCCAGAGTCCAAGGTCTATATACTAGGATAGTTGGAGTCTGATCTTCCTGTCCTGCCTGAGGGTTCGGTACTTCTATAAGTGGACATATTTCTTCTTCTACAGGTCGTGTATCTTTAACTACCTGCCATAATTCAGAGCCTTCTTCTTGATTATTTGCCTTTGTTCAGGACCTAGTTTCGATGGGATCCCTAACTTTAGCTAGTTTCAGTTTTATAATATCCCTATATCTAGTGAGCATAGTATATAATGGGGGTGGGTCAATCTGTCCACTTGCTCCATATTCTGGTAAAGGAGGGGGAGGCGGAGGTGCCGATGCCATTACCAAATTATTGTCTTCCTTATCTAAAAACATTGTCTTCGAATCTTTGTTCTTTTGGTCTCTGCGGATTGCTTCCTCCAACCACCTGTGTGCCTGGGGAATTCCTAACTGTCGTTGCTTTTTTACTTGACCATTAGAATCAGTTTTAAGTTGCTTGATAAGTTTGATATATGAGGATTTCTCTAATTTTCCATCAAATTCATATTTTATAACCCATTTTGAAAAATATCTGACATTGTCTGCGCGCTGCGACTGCATATATTTTGCGTCTTCCATTAAAGGTGGGTTTCCAGGTATTTTTGCACAATTATTACCCATTTTTTTCCTTTTTTATTTGCTACGTAGACTGTTTAGAAAATATTACCTATTACCTTCAAAATTATTACGTGTACCGCGGATTTTGTTATAGTCTCTTCAGAATGACTGTCTAAAGCCTACTGATCTGTTTCACCTGATCTATGACAAGACTGTACCTTTTCTATCCCTAACTGTAAGAAAAATACAATCTGACAGAAATAATACACATCTAATCCCTGATTCTGAAACAGAAAAAGTAGATTCACCTTACCTGAGCCCACGTGATTGATCGCTGATTAGCAGAAAAACCGTCCTTCAGTTGCAGATCAGAAAGTGGCTGGCCTCTTTTGACGACAATTCAGTCGGAGATCTTTACATATAAGAAGAACTGATTTGGTTTCTTCCCCATACGGTTTCAGCCACCTGGACATCTGATCCGTGGTGAAGAGAGGGTTCTGGCTCGAGGGACCAATCTGTAAAGAAAAACACAAAGATCAATGCACGTAAGGTTCAAGCAAGGCACCCTTTATTACTTGCAGCAAGGAGACAAAGCATGTATGCACAAGGTTTGTCTGATTTCCCATAGTTCAGCATGCTGTTTTTATACAGTTCTTTACATGTACACAGGAAGATGTTACTAGATTTACTGCTGACATGGTCAAATAATTGCTGTCTTGCAAAAACATGTTTGAGAAAAACAACCTGGCCTTGGGCTAATTTCAGCCCTCCCTAGTTTCTCATGATTCTTCAATTGTTCAGTTCTGATATGATACATTTGCCTAAG
This sequence comes from Protopterus annectens, assembly GCF_019279795.1. Taxonomy (NCBI): domain Eukaryota; kingdom Metazoa; phylum Chordata; order Ceratodontiformes; family Protopteridae; genus Protopterus; species Protopterus annectens. The sequence goes on along the minus strand of NC_056738.1, from coordinate 306,071,266 downwards.
GTCAAGGCACAACCCTGGCCTCAATACACATCTTGCTGACTATAGTAGACTTTCAGGCGTCAATTGTTCTCTTGTCAGAGTCTCTAGCAGCTGCACACATTCACACAGAATAAGCAGAATAAACGTATTAATTCTTTTTAACCCCTAATGCACTTAAGCCTGCACACTGCAGTTATACATTTTCTTAACAACCTTAATTCTAAGTATTAATACACAGTTCACCTACTATCTCTGTCATGCATGAATCGCATGCATGTATTTTCAACTGTCTTGTGTGTCACTAGCTATATTACCAGATCACACTTTTTCACCAGGTGAACTTTAGGTACATATCACTCAATCAACACACAGTACTGGCCCAGCAGCTCAGTGTGATAAGCAATACATAAGGTTGTTAATTTTACCACACACAGACAGGGATTTGAATCCAGGGACAGGTGCTAAGATATATTTATAGTAACAAACAATTAGTACTGACTATTTATAGAAATATGAAGTAAAAACTGGAAGCCACAGAAAGCCAGGATAACCAGTAATCCACAAACGTTTATTGATAAACCACAGGCTAAGCGCTTTCATCTTGTAAAAAAGACATCTTTAGAACCTGACTTTACAAAAGCAGTGTGAGTTCAAATACTGTTACAAATCAAAGTAAAAAACATGTTAACAGATTTTCTCCCCACAGGACTTACAGGTAGGTAAATAAATGTCTGTAGTAGCTGTATGAAAGGTATACTAATATCTGTGTCCAGATGTAGTAGTGTATAAAAAGCATTTCTCAGCAAGGTGATAACACTCCATTAAATAAAAACAACAAAAGTACAGTACTATTCCAAGTTAATAAGACAACTTAAATGGTCTATTGTTGGTATGGCTGTATGCCAGGATAAGTGTAAACTCTATACTGTGCATGATACATGTCTCTCAAGTGTCACACTGTTACGGATAGTGATCACTGCTGCCAAAAACCTTGGACACAGATATAAACCCAGTTGAAGTATGCCAGTAGCACACTCACACAACATCAGTGCAGAGTACACCTTGTTAGTCATATATGTTCCCCTGACATGTAATAGTCCCCGGTAGTTATGTACCTATAAGTGTCACAGCCTGACCAATCCCATCTGGATAGCTTGAGAGGTATGTATGTGCTACAGAAGCTATAGGGCACTTGTAGACATAAAGTAAGGGCAAACCTGTAGAGTATTGAGCAGTACTGTTGTGAAAAATATAGCCATTTGGTAATGGAATGTCTTTCTCTCCCCCCACACCTTATCTGCATCACAAATTATTATTCTTCTACTACAGGTATGGTTTCATTTTCACATACGTTGTTCTCAAAACCTAATGTTGGGCCTTGTGTTGTATTATTGGTTATATATTATAATGATTGTACTAACATACCTTGTTGAAATACCTATGTTGTTGGCCTTTTGCAGTAACTGTTACTGGCATGCTGTTATACCTAATGTTGAAATGTGTTCATGACTAACCAATATACTTTGACAAACCTCAACACCATAGCACACTTGGGTAGGCCTATCCCACCTCATTTAGCTATGGCACCAGATCTAAGCACATCTGGGACCTAACCTGGAGCTGCCTCCTCTTCTGGTCCTGCACCACCCTCAGGTGGAACTGCCTCAGGGGACAGGGCCCATCCCATCCGGGTGCAGGTGCGGAGAGGATGTCATCACTCGAAGTCAGTTCTCGGGCATGGTGCACAGGGTTATCCATGCAAGTCTGATGACCGACTGTGCCAGATCAAAGGCAAACTGGTACACCTGTAGGGGCAGGCTGGCCCTGGTGCCCAGCCCCCAGAACAGCCACCTACGGGGCTATGAAGGGACAGTGATGACTGCCCATGGGTGGGGAACTCAGTCCCACTGTTTCCATCTGGGGGCACTTGGTCCTCCAATTCCCAAATACCCTCTCCATCCAAGGTGTTTATCCCCCTTATGTGTCATAAACCACCCCTGTCTGCTATATTGTCTGTCTGCAAATGCAACCTCTCCTACCCAACTTACTTCCCCAAACGTACCTACAACCCTTCCCCAACATTCCACTCTCTCCTTAAAAAAAAAAGAGCATCTGCCCCACAAAAAAAATATCATCCCATACATAGCTCTCCATTTTACCTCCACATAGACTGCCATCAATTAATCATCCCAGCAATTAATCAACAAAGTTATGTCACCCACACCCCTCCCTGTGGGATGTGAGGCTCCAACTTCCAAATTCTCCACAACATGCACAATTATTGCTGTACAAGAAATGGAGAGCTAAGGTCCTTTCCTACACCTGCCCTGCACATCCCTACCTGCCTTTCATATTGTTTTTCCCCCTGCTTGCCCTCACTTCACCACTTTCCTATCACCCCTTTTTTCTTTTCTTTTTTTGGAAATAGCATGGGTTTAAGTGGGACTAAGCACTGCTTAGCATCTTGGCACATTGCGCAAACCCACTTAAAACTGCTTTAATCACGTTATCTGATTCTGACACTGTTATGCACATCAATACAATAATCACCCCTGCCAAGTCTCGAACCCAAGACCTTCTGAACTACAGCATCGTGCATTAGACCAATAAGTAAACTCAGATCTGGAGAATTACTGCTGTTTCTATAAATATATCATGCAGTACAGTGATGTAACATCAGGAAAAATACACACCCCTGCCAAGTATTGACCCCAGGGCCCTCTAAACTACAGCACGGTGCATTAGACCACTAGGCCAACTCAAAAGCATATTGCATTAGACCACTAGGCCAACTCAGCTCTAGAGAATTACTGGTGTTTTTACAAAGATATCCTGATTACCAGTGACACACTACTTCTACATGTAATGTGATAAACAGCAACATACTTGGGCCTGTGATGCAGACACCAAACCAGTACACAGCCAAAGACATGTTGATGGATATATGGGAGGCCTACAATAACAGGTAGAATGTCCATAGTTGTGCCACCTATTTATGGCATGGATGCCATCAAACCTATTCTGTGTGCTGAAGTACTGGCACATCAGTGCAGACTGAGGTTACAAAAGCATGACAGACAGGTCAGTGTCACACGTCATAGCCATCCAAACGCACGTGTTCATGCCAATCCTGTGTAACACACTGTATGCTTGTACATATGTCTTGCAACTACACCTCCCATAATAATGACTCAGTAGCACTATCTGTTACATTCCTAGCATGTCTGCCATCTAGATACTCACATTTCTGGCCCACAATCCAGTCTGTTGCATGACAACTACATGCTTGTCAATACAACATAGAAATAACTGAGCCCTGCAATGTCCAGCAGAACTGGTTGCTGCTACTTCAGTCACTGCCACCCACAGTAACACGTCAAAGGTCTAGTGGGTGGGACACATGCCAAAAATATGAATATGTGTCCTAAATGTCCCCTACCACTCTCTGAATGGCACTACTACTTCACATATGTACCAGAGGCAAATGCCTCACCTGGACTGTCAGAACTGTGTTCTGAGAGGTCTGGCATGTCACAGACACATTCCCCACAGTCTGGGGACAACCATTACATATTGTTCAACTGGTTTCTAGACATTCACAGGTGTCAAGCAGGGAGTCTATATATATCAGGCACATGTACACATTCTGCAAACATCTGGGTACTGCAGATGTTGGACACCTATGTAGCAGAAACCCTACCCTCATATGTATAAACCATTAATAGCAAACATAGCAAAACAAGAACCAGAGCCACAAATCCAACTAATTCTTGCTTTAATACCAAAAGGACTCTGGCGCCTCAGCTCAAAAGCCTTCAAATAGTAGCCAGATAAAACACACCTGTTTTTATACACAGTTCAATAAAACAATTATTCGATTAATCATATACTTCCAATCAAAGTCCTTATTAATACCTTTAGGTTCTAAAGTATTGTATTTAAGAATATACACTGTTTCTTTATACAATAAATTATATTTCAAATCTACTTTTTGACCAATTAGTATTTTTATCTGTTCTGGGGCAACCACGGTGGTGCAGTGGTTAGCATTGTCACCTCACAGCAAGAGGTTCTCTGGTTCGATCCTCGGCTGGGGTGCCTTCTGTGTGGAGTCTGCATGTCCTCCCTGTGGTCATGTGGGTTTCCTCCGGGTGCTCCAGTTTCCTCCCACAGCCCAAAGACATGCTGTAGGTGGATTGGACACTCTAAATTGGCCCTAGGTGTGAGTGTGTGCATGTGTGTGCCTTCTGTGGAAGGTTGGGTGCCAGGCTGGCAACTCGACACTGTAAAACTCCACTGCCAATCATGAGCGGACAGGTGATCCACTGTGGCGACCCCTAACCAGGAAAAGCTGAAAGAAGAAGAAGAGTATTTTTATCTGTTCTAAAACAGATCCTTTTAACAAAGTAGCATCCCCCCCATGAAAACGTTTAAAATGTAACCCTAATGGACTATCTTCCCGACCATTTTTTATGTCCCTAACACGGTTCTGAAAAAGTTTCTTAAAGGCATCTTGACTTTCCCCAATATAGAATTTTTCACAGGGATATTTCAACACATATACTATTTCCTCAATATTACAATCAAATTTACACACTGGTTTAGAATACAAATCATTAATTTCAGAAAAATGATTAACCACTAAAGAACAAATGGATTATTTTCTACACTTATAAGTACCCACTTCATTACCTACATACAATTCCATCCTAGGTGGGGGAAAAACAAAAGTATTATGTACTACAAAATTAGCAATACATCTACCCTTCTTATATGAAATACAAGGAACCATTACATATTGTCCAACTGATTTCTAGACATTCACAGGTGTCAGGCATGGGGTCTATATATATCAGGTACATGTACACATTGCAAACATCTGGGTACTGTAGATGTTGGACACCTACGAGGAGGAAACCCTATACCACATATGCACTGCTCTCAGTTATTGTGTAGTGCAGATGCTGCTGGTATGTCCACATGCACTTGTAGTACCACTCACCTATTTGTTGGATGGTGGCTGTATGACATGGTACTGTAACTTTGCCCAAAGGGGACACACCACAGTCGATGGCGGTGATGGGTGTGGACACATAACAACACAGTCTATTACAGCATGCAGGTCATAACTGGTATACCTTGGACCATACCAGGTTACTAGGCTATGGCTCTGAGCCCCCATATGCCTAGGCCAGATATTAGCCCATATGCAGCATCTGTTGCCCCATTCCAACAGGGACACAGGTGGTATCCCAAGGGTGTATGTGCAGTTAACCATCCAGTTATCCAGGTTCTGCCTGCAAAGGTATAAATAGCTACCCTGCCTGATGTGGACAGGGTGCCCATTCCACCGCAGGGTGACTGTGTGAGACACACATCTGAGGCGCCAACAAGCCCAGTTGATGTCACACGCACACCAGGTTGAGGCCATGTGTGTGTGTTAATAGTGTGGAGCTTGACTTGCACTTGTGCAGTAGTCGCAAAAATGTGAGTCTGTGATTGTCTTGCATGCCAGACAGAGGTCACCTCTGAGGAGTATGTATGAAACCGGGTAGAGGGTTGGGCTTATAGCCTATCTGTGTATGGTAGATGTTTGAGGCCCTGGTATTCCCTGGTGGGGAACCTCTGTGATATCCCCAGCTGCTGCATGTGCTGTATGAGGTGAATGATGAACGGGGCATTTTACACAATAATGGCCCTTTTTGGGGGGAATACAGGGTTGTTAGGATGTCCTGTCCCTGGATGAGATAACCTTATGCATGAGGTGGGCCATGTAGAAGGTGTACCATACAATGGAAGCAACATGGTGGTGAAATGCCATGTTGCCATCAACCTGTGTGCACAGATCTCTCACAACTGATTGCATGCCTAGGATGTTGTTAGTACTGTGATAATATATGGTTATGTCACTCTTCCCAAAGGGGTTAACACTGTATTTCCTGGTATGCTGTCTGAGGCCATGTGTCTGGCACCAGTCATGTATCTGCATGACACCCTCCTAGGCAGATGTCCACATCACTAGGGAATCTGGTGACAGCACACAGCATGCAGTTGTCTGCAGACATGGTTGGCCATAAGCCAATAGCTCTGGCCTGCACCTCAGATATGTACATCATACATAACAGAGGTGCAAACACTGAACAACAGGTTATGCCACTAGTTATGGGTCAACTACATGAGGTGGATTCCCCAATGTGGATTAGTTGGGTCATGTCAGCGCGTCAGTGTGCTACTCCTATGATAACATATGGTGTGATGCATACTTGGGAGCATACATCTTTTATGGCCAAGTGGGTTTTACTGTCAAAGACTTTGTCCAAGTCAAGGTTGGCAGTGTGCACTGTCACCCCCATCCATGGCTTTGGTGAATGTGTCAAAGAGGTCAACCGAGTGTAACAGACATGATCCCTTTCTTGACAAAGCCTAACTGTGCATGGTGGTGTGTGTGGAGGTCACCAATGTCCTTGTTAATGAGGTTCACTATAAACTGTGCTATGGCCTTGCAGAACAGCCTAGTTAGGCTGATGGGTGTATAATGTGATAGATTGGTGGACACCCCACCTTAGTGTAAAAGGGTGACAGTGGTTGTCCTTCACATGGCTAGGACAAAGGTGGAAGTCAGACATCCTTTAAATACAATGCCTTATGGTCTTGCAAGGTTATGCTTGTTGTCATGTAGGATGCATCCTGTGATGTGATAGGCTCCCATGGTGGATGTATACCATCTTTCACATGGCAGTGGTGACCTGTTCCCTACATATAGGAGAAGGGGACAGGCACTGTGGACATCCTGATGTACTGATGAGGGGACAGGGGGTGAAGCCTACAATGACTCTGTCAGGCATTAAGTATACTATACCTACAGCACTGGTATAGCTGGTGTCCTTGACCAGCACAAGTGAGCAGAAGCAAGTGCTTCCTGTGATTTTGCAGACATACATGTTGAATGGGAGATGATTGTCTGTAGTGGATGTCAACAATGTGTGCTCTGGGTTTGCTGTGCAGGTTTCCAGGAGTGATCCCATTCACATATTCATGCTAAGAAGACAATGCTGCAAAATGGGCACCTGCTCCTACTTTGTCTCAGACAACAGTATGTCATCCCTGTTATAGACATGTATGTATTACAAATGTCCACCAGACAGGTGTACGTATCCTTACAGAAGATGATGTAGTGCTGTTGGGTATGCCTGACTCCATGCATCTATAGAAATGCACATATAGCGCTTGTATGTATTTGTGGATATTGGTGCCAGTCCCTACAGAAAGGTTAGGAGCTGTGAAGCTATGTATATGACCTCCCAGGAGGCTGTATTCCATGCTGTAGGTGTATGTATGTCTGACCCTAGCTAGATGGATATTGTGGGAGATTGTGACTGCAAACATGACCACATGATGGTTGCTTTGCCATGGAGGATGACACTGTACGAATGCTGCAGTGGTAACCTTTGTTGTGTAATATCAGCTCCAACACACCTTCACCTCATGTGGGGGTAGCCCCTAGCTGCACTGAGGTGTTTGTAATACCACTGTGGATGACTATGGCCATTTGTGTGCTGGCATGAGTATGTCTTCCAATGTATGTTTGGGCCATTCAAGTGACCCAGGATCAGGGTACACACCCAAATCATAATACAGTTGATGAGGTTCATATAGGCAGAATGGGCTTCCTGGTCATATGTGGTGGCCGGTAGCTGGCTATGATTTGCATAGGTGTATAAAACAACAGAAAAACGGTCACAGAAAGAACATCAATTGCAAGGTACAGCTATGGGAGCGTTGTTTGCCCCTATGTATGCACATTTAGTGATGGCTGAGTTTGGAAAGAGTAAACTATATAGGCATAAGTTTTTTGAAAGTTATGTTGTTCAATATTTCCGCTACATAGATGATTTGGTTTCCTTATGTAAAGGAGAGAGTGAAGAAGTGGAATCTTTTATTCAAGATATTCAAAATAACAGTTTTGGTCTGAACTTTGATGGGATAAAGAAAGGCAATGATATCCCATATTTAGATACCGGACTAATAGGAAGTGCTGGACAATCTGTTAAGACAAATATATATAGAAAATTTGATAATGTGAATTATTTTTTGAATGGAAGTTGTCATCCAGCACATTTGATTTCTATGATACCATATAATGAGTTTTTACGTCTAGAGAAACTATGTAGCAAAGAAGAAAATTTGTATGGGGAAATGTGTAGGACAGCTGAAATGTTTGTGAGTAGAGGGTATAACATCAATGAAGCAATAAAAGCTGGATGTAAAGTATTGGATAGATGCTGCAACAATATATGTAACAAATTTGTATTTAATGGAAGATGTAATGAACATAAGATAAGCAAAGACAGTCACAAAAGAGAAAAGAAATTTACTTTGTGACAACCTACAATATCTTAACTGAGAAAATTATAAGAGAAGTTAAAAATCATTGGTTAATGTTACTAAGAGAGAAAGATTTGAAAGAAATAATGCCTATTAATGTTCAAATATCTTACAAGAAGGGTACAAACCTGGCTGATATATTAATACATAAAGATTTTGTTCCACCAAGTGCTATAATGTATAGCGAAATGGTGGTAAATAAGGGAACCTATGCATGTAATAAATGTTGCAGTTGCAAGTATGTAGTTAGAAGATTTGAAAATATTAATGGTGTACATTTTATATCAAATGGACTGTATAATTGTAACACTGAAAGTGTCATATATTTGCTGAAATGTGGTTGTGGACTATATTATGTTGGGGAAACAGATCTTTTAAAAAACATGTACAAGAACACGTTAGGGATATTATTAATGTAAAAATGAAAAACCCTTTGGGGGCTCATTTTAAGTTGTGTCATCCAAGTTGTTTAAGAGCAACAGTTTTAGAACAGGTGAAATTGCAGTTGGGTGAATGTAGAGAAATAAAAATTAAACTGTTATATAAAGAGACACTGTTTATTTTAAAATATAACACAATGGAGGCATCAGGCTTGAATAAAGAATGTAATTGGAGGTTAGTAATTATATAATTGGGAGCTAATTGAATAGAATATTGTATATAAAAGGGGAGTTTGTTTTAATGTATATTACTCTTTGAAGGATGTGTGTGAAGCCGAAGTGCTAAGTCTGGTTAATAAACTAGAATTTCATTAGTATGCTACTGTGACCATTTTTCTGTTGTTTTATTCATTATTTTTTGCACAACTGGTTGTTTTTTTGATTTGCATAGGTGTGTTGGCAATGGGGAACTGCCTTGCAGTGTCCCCTGTGCATCTTACTGCCTGTACTGCATGGAGGTGTGTATGTGTGTCATATATACTGACATCACATGTCCTATGGCATTTCCGCCCACACTTTGGAGCATAACTGTATGATAGGATGGTTGACCAGGTAAGGTTGGGGTGCTGTCTGCAGCTTTGAACTATGTGTGTGTGACTGCACAGATATCAGCATTTCCCGGGGTTAGGAATGCTTGCACTGAGGGCAGAGTCATGTGTAGACTTCTAGCATTTAGCAGCATGGCCTTCAGTGTGTGCTGCACTGACAGTTGTATGTTAGTAGTGATAAACTCACCACTTGTCCTACTGAAGGCACTATTGAGGTGGCAAGGACCATTGCCAGATGCCTAAAGGTCAGTTGAGACAGATGGAGGCCATCTCTGGCACAGCATTGTGGTCTACTGACCATATCATCCCAGGCTCACAGGTACTGGAACCCCCTGGAATATCACAGGATAAAAGGCCACATGTTAAGGTCAATAATTTCCTGAATGTATTGCGGCATCAGTCTGGGTGACAGCGGAATGCTGCATAAGGGTGGGGATATATCTGCCTGGTACACATAATCAGTTTGCTCACTCATGTCTCACTGCATATAGTCCAGGGACATACATCTCAGGTCAGGCATGCCAGCATGGCCTGTGACAGACTCATAACAGTACCTGTTGGCGAGAGACAGCAGTGCATATGTGATATGGTGGGTTTTGTCACCTGACACACAAGTATCTGTGACCATCCACATATACAGCCAGTTGAGAGGCACATCAGTGTGTCTCACAATGGAGTCTCCTATGTGTAATATGTTTGACATTTGGTGATGCTGCATGGCTGTGGGACACAGGTGTGTGGCCATGTGTGGTATGTGCTGTGTAGGACTGTGGTGTTCACATGTGGCTTTGCCTCAGAGGTCTCCTTTGTTTGTGGATGTGTATGTTGAGGACCTCTGCATATATGTGTGTGTGTGTTGTGTAGGTGTTGGTGGTGTGTCAGGTGTACTGATTGTGTTCACAACATGTTTGGGGACAGATATGTGTGCCTGACAGAGAGAGAATATTGACTGTATGTTCCTAATGTCATTGCATCTCTTACACAGTGTGTTACTTGCTGGACTTTGTAGATGGCTGTCCATCCGTGTACATGAAGCAGGTTCTACACTGTGCCAGGATCCCCATATCAATCAGACTGGCAGGGGAAACTGAAGGACATTGTCCAGTCATATAGTGCAGAATCTGAGGGAGGAAGGACAGGGAAACCTAAGGGGTGGCCCTACAGCCCAGGTGCTTAATAAAACAGTAGGAGGCTGATACTACTGCATACAATGTAGACAGGCTATGAACAAGTAGTAATAGGTTCAACAGGACAATGCATTTGAACACTGTATAGGAGATGCAGCAAGTAGCAGGAAACAACAAGATCAGGAGGGCAATGCATGATGTATTGCCACTATGTTGCTGATAGTCACATACATGCTGTGATGATAGATGGCGGAGCATGATGTGGGAGTTAGCAGTAGGTAGTGGTGGCAAATGTGGATGTTCAGGGTGTGTACATCATGGTGAACAATGTATGTGGTCCTGTGATGTGTTCCCCTCTTTATGTCTTTCAGGAGGGATGTACCTCCATAGAAATCCACCTTTCTCAGAAGCTGAGATCACCGTCATAATTGCTGCCCTGAGACTCCATCCCCAGGTGCTGTTCTCAAGGAGTCATCATAACCAGCAAGAACCCGCTGCACTGTGGCCAGACCTTGTGGCATCAGTTAATCATGTAGGCCAGCATGATAGGAGCTATGAGCAGGTCCAACACCGGGCCACTGATCTGATACATCATGCACGGCAAAGGGCTGCAGCTGTGGCGAGGGACCGTGCAGGCACTGGTGGATGGTCTGCTACACAACAACCACTCGGCCACAGAGGAGTTTGTGGCAAACCTGGGTTCAGCCACCAGCTCACAAGAATCAGTAATACCATATGTCATGGAGGTGGGTGGCCCAGCTTCCACAGCCAAGGAGCATCCAGGTAAGCATCCAGTTGTCATCACGTTAATACTGTAGCATTCATAGTGGCAGCCTTTGCATACCTGTACACATATGTCAGCTCAATCTGCATTTGTTGGAGGGGGGGTTGTAATACACACTTGTGCACACATATTGTGAATGTCAGCAATGTGGGCAATATCATAGTTTCTACTGTACATGTTGATATGCGCACATATTATCCTGTACCAATGCCACATTTGTGTCAGCTGACATACCTCTCCCACACAAATCCACAGATACCTCTGGTGTGGCCAGGGGCCATCATGCTGTAGCCGGTGAGTGTGGAACTGTTTTGTTATGGCTCATCTATACCATAGGCATGTTAAGGGCTGCCAGTTTGCCATGAACATAACTGCTAAGCTTAGCCATATTGTAATACTTGCATGTTCACTTGTGGAGGGGGTTCACTGCATTGCATTACATTGGTAATCACAGTAGCATATTTACATGAGCTGTAACATATTAGCACATATTTTTGTGAAGGTGTAGGCAGTCTGCTATAAAGGGGTGCATTACTATTGTGGAAACAGGTGCACCGTGTTTTAGGTGAAGCTCCAGCACACAAACATGCCACTTATCTCACAGGTGCATAGTACTAGCAACATTAACTGGACATAGCTGCATTGCATGTTGTTAAGGGCCTGTCTTGTGTGTGTCTGATGTGGTCTGCTTGTGTGTTGTGCATGGCATCAGTCTTAATGTGTGGTCTGTATAATGCATTTGTGGCACCTTATGTGTGCGTGTGGGGGAGGGCTGCTCAAAGGAGGACTGCTGCCCATCCAGCACCTGTCAGAGGTGTCACAGTACGTGTCACCCGATGCATGTTTCAGTCTGTCATGGAGGCACAGGCACGTTGTGAATGGTATACCAGACGGATGTTCAGGGTCATGGATGCCACACTGCCTGGCATGCATGACTCCATCCACTGCATTGGTGATGCCTTACATCATTTTGCTGATGTAATGGATAGACGGCTGAAAGTTCACGTCGCCATGCACAGTCACACTCCCATAGTGGCAGTGCCACCAGACGTACCAACGGGAGGGTGTTGTCCACACCACAACATGGCAGGCCATGGGCATGTGGTCCTGGGCAGTTCTGTGATGGACACAGACCCAAAAGACACCTGTCACCATCAGCAAGTAGTACCACATCTGGGCCTGGGCATGGTGGTGCCAGTGACACTCCTGGCAGAACCAGTTCCAGTGTTTGTGCCTGGAGATGGTAAATTGTCCAGTCTGCCATGTACTCTCCACGGCTGTCCAGCATACCCTTGTGTAGGGCTGGCACATGGTTTCACTGTGTACATGCACACACTCACACATCACTGTCACCAGCAGGTCACCAACAGATACACACAGCTCCTCTTCATGGCCCAGCTGACCAGCACCCCTCCAGACACACACACACACACACACACACACACACACACACACACACACACACACACACACACACACACACAAAGTCAACTGGGTGGCACAGCCTAGGCCTTTGGCAACCCCACACCACACCCTGTGTATCTGATGATACCTGTGCCACATCCCTGTCATCCATACCATCAATGCAGGGACATGCTAATATGTGTCTGATGCACAGGGAGAATATACTACAGTTAATGGCAGTTTTTAGTGCAGTAGTTGTATACCCTGTAAGGTGCTGTCTGCTGGCAATTGTCATGAGTTTTTGTGCCATGATGGTGTATTGCTGTTAGTATTGCTGAGTGACTGTTGTCTCCCCGACATTTTTCTATTTCTAAGTAATAAATAAAGGAGCAAGGCAAGAAAGCAATAAAATCCAGACACACGTTAGTGCTTTCATTCACTTTAATAAAAAACAGAACTTCTTCAGAAATAACAACCTCACACTTACACAAGTTTAAATAAGTGAATAACCACGGTCACATGATGTAAAATAAACCAATGGCTTATTCAAAACAATTAAGCTAAATTACTTATTACATGTATATTGTTTATATATATATATATATATATATATATATATATATATATATATATATATATATATATATATATATATATATATATATATATATATATATATATATTCTATATATTACTAAAATATGCATATATATTATATACAAATAAAAGGCTACCTAAGCCTTTGATGTTGTAAAAAACATTTTCTATTTATTGTCTCATTGAGACCAGGTACTTTGTCAGCCACCAAAAGAATCTGCCATAGGCTTTCACAGCATTCCAATAAAGTATTGTAATCACCACTAAATAAATTTGAATTCACCCTCTCTAAACCAAAGAAGGAAAACTTTTTAAAATTAGAACAAATTGTGGCATGCTGAGCTAAAGCATTTGAAGGGTCCTTTTTCTTGATAGCTAAAGAATGTTCATAAATTCTTCTACCTAATGTTCGTATATACTTCCCTACATAAAAACTGTCACAGAAGTTACAGGTGGCACAATCGACCACATTAGCGGTACTTCAAGTACAGTGATCTCTAGCCCAAATAACTTTACGGATATCTTTAAACTCAATAGATGAGGAATTACTGACATACCTACATTGTCTACAATGTCCACAAGAAAAGCCTCCCATAATTTTAGGTCTAGGGGATAAGTCTGTTATTCTATTTTTCTCTAATATAGTTTTGATATTGACAACTTTCTTATAAGTGAATAAAGGCTTTTCACCTATAACTCTAACAAGGTCAGCATTGCCTAACAAAACTTCCAGTTTACAAACATAATAGCTCTAATACAAGCCATCTCATTACATACTGGGATGGGGAAGGCCAAGCTATATTAGTTAGAATTTAAATCTTTTCTAACTAACGAAATATCAGAAACCACCCCGTCCCTATCTCTTAGTTTCAGAATGGGACTAGCTGAGGTGTTTCTTAAAGCAAACACCTCTTTGACAATTGTATTCAACCAACTGGAATCATAAACCTTTTTGTATAAAAAAGTGGTAAGTTTCTCCATCTCCAAAATACAGACTAACTGGTCAGTAGTCAGTCTACTGAGATGTATAAACTGGCCTTTAAGAACCCCACGCTTTGTATGACTATGATGTAAACTGTCCTTGTGTAAATATTTGTTGATGAAGGCAGATTTCCTAAAGATATGACTAACAAAACCTTTAGAGAATAAATCAAAGGACAAATGTACATCCAAAAAAACAATACTATACCCTAGGCACCCAATAGTGAATTTTAGGAAGTCAGTGGTGTTATTTAAATAATGCACAAATGCCAAAAAACTATCCTGATCACCTTTCCAAAGAAAAAATAAATCATCAATGTAACGCCTATAGAGAAGGTTGGATGATGTAGGGATAGTGAATCATCAAGTACAATGGATTAGCAAGGAGGAAGTAAGGATAGCTGTGAAGAGAATGAAGAATGGAAAGGCTGTTTGCTCAGATGACATACCTGTGGAAGCATGGAGGTGTTTAGGTGAAATGGCAGTGGAGTTTTTAACCAGATTGTTTAATGAAATCTTGGAAAGAGAGAGGATGCCTGAGGAATGAAGAAAAAGTGTTTTGGTACCAATTTTTAAGAATAAGGGTGATGTGCAGAGCTGTAGTAACTACAGAGGGATTAAATTGATCAGTCACAGCATGAAGTTATGGGAAAGAGTAGTGGAAGCTAGGTTAAGAAGGGATGTGATGATTAGTGAACAGCAGTATGGTTTCATGCCGGGAAAGAGCACTACAGATGCACTGTTTGCTCTGAGAGTGTTGATGGAGAAGTACAGAGAATATAAAGCGTAGTAGTTCCAAATACAATAAAGGCTGTCGTTTTTACCCTCGTATCACTCTATGCTAGTGATACAAACATCGATCTCACACCAGTTGATTAGTAGAATTTATTGCAAAAGCGAAAATAAAATAAACCACTTTAAACACATGAAATTCAAAAGAGAATAAAACGAAGTAACTAATTTAGCGCTTTCATCTCCAACACCAGAGACTTCCTCAGAATCAAGTTACCATTCACAGTTCTTACTATATATATCCTACATCATTAATTACTAATTGGACATTTGTCAGGTTAAATGCATATATTAATTAATAAAATAAAGGGCTAGACATCAGACATTGGTTTCCTGCAACACTGAATAGACATTTAAAGTTATGTTAAATGAGCCCATATATAACCAAAGAATGTATATGTGTATGTTCAACACTTATATATATCTATATCTATATATATATATATATATATATATATATATATATATATATATATATATATATATACACTGTATTATAAATAAATAAATAAATAAATATAGAAATATACATTCAATTGCTAAAAGGCACATTAATAGGTTAAAAAATGAGTAAAATAAATAAATACTATTAACATGCTTGACCAAGAAAAATTACTAATTAGTAATTGAAAATTATGTCGAATACGTTGGACCATATAAATGCATTTGTCAACATATTTATATATAATATGTGAAAAGTAAATAAATGTGGTATAAAAATAAGTACACTTATCAATATATATGTGTGTAAAAAACATGAAGAATAAAGGATGAACAGATGTAACACATATGTGCTTGTTTGTACCTGTTTATAGTATGTATGTATATATATATATATAACCATAGTAAATATTTAAATAAGTCACCAAATATTATTAATAAATAAATAATTTAGTATAATACTATTAATTTAAAAACATGCTAATAAAAATATATATTGTTTAAAAATGCTGTTTTAAATTTTTTTTTAAAAATATTATTTATTTAAAAGTTATTGCACTAATAGTTTGAACACCTGTTAAAGCATATTAAAACTGATAGAAAATATTATACAAGTATTGTAATACCAAATTGTATAAACATAATGCATCAATAGGATTTATGTTATATATTGTATATTAACACCCATAAACACCTATTTGCACCTTTTTGGTATAGCTACCTGTTTAGTAGTTTCATTCTAGAGGTTGTGTGCTTTCAATTTTTCTTAGCAGCTAATCAATTTATCTTTTATTTGGGTCTGCTGCCAATATTTTTAACGCCGGGGTAATAGATATGTGGTCATTTAATCCTTTACCACTACATGCGTCTAATCTCAACTGCCAGATCATTTCCCTATACTCTAGCTTAGTCTCCCAGTCACCTCCTCTTTCCATGGGTGCCTAGAGAGGAGTTGTGGTATTGTATGAGGAAGTCAGGAGTGTCAGAGAAGTATGTAAGAGTGATACAGGATATGTACGAGGGGAGTGTGACAGCGGTGAGGTCTGCGGTGGGAGTGACGGATGCGTTTAAGGTGGAGGTGGGGTTACATCAAGGATCAGCTCTGAGCCCTTTCTTATTTGCAGTGGTAATGGACAGGTTGACAGACGAGATCAGACAGGAGTCCCCATGGACTATGATGTTTGCAGATGACATTGTGATCTGCAGTGAGAGTAGGGAACAGGTGGAGGAGACCTTGGAGAGATGGAGATATGCTCTAGAGAGAAGAGGAATGAAGGTCAGCAGGACTAAGACAGAATATATGTGTGTGTGAATGAGAGGGAGGATAGAGGAATGGTGAGGATGCAAGGAGTAGAGGTGTCGAAACTGGATGAGTTTAAATACTTGGGGTCAATAGTTCAGAGTCACGGTGAGTGTGGAAGAGAGGTGAAGAAGAGAGTACAGGCAGGATGGAGTAGGTGGAGAAGAGTGTCAGGAGTGATTTGTGACAGACGAGTACCTGTAAGAGTGAAAGGGAAGGTCTACAAGAGGGTAGTGAGGCCAGCCTTGTTATATGGGTTGGAGACAGTGGCACTGACAAAATGGCAGGAGTTTGAGCTGGATGTCACAGAGTTAAAGATGTTAAGATTTGCACTGGGTGTGATGAGGGTGGGCAGGATTAGGAATAAGTATATTAGAGGGTCAGCCCAGGTTGGAAGGTTTGGAGACAAAGCCAGAGAGGCAAGATTACATTGGTTTGGACATGTGCTGAGAAGGGATGCGGGGTATATTGGGAAAAAGATGCTAAGGATGAAGCTACCAGGTAACAGGAAAAGAGGAAGGCCTAAGATAAGGTTTATGGATGTGGTGAGAGAGGACATGCAGGTGGTTGGCGTGACAGAGCAAGATGCAGAAGACAGGAAGAAATGGAAACATGTGATCCGCTGTGGCGACCCCTAACGGGAACAGCCGAAAGAAGATGATGATGATGATGATGAACGCCTATAAAACAATATGTTTTCCGAATGGGGGGGGTAAAAAGATATTTTAATTCCCACATAGCCAACACTATGTTGGCAAAAGAAGCTGCTACCCTTGAGCCCATTGCTACTCTAGATATTTGCTGAAACATATTCTTCCCAAATCTAAAGAAATTAACTAGTACTAACTCCATCAAAACACAAATTGTGTTTATCTTGTCATTGTCAAAACTCATATACTAAGTTAAATACTCATTCAAATATTCTAAACCTGTTTCTTGATCAATATTAGTATATAAAGAGGTAACATCAAGGGATGCAAAAATAAAATTATCAACAATGTCAATTTCACTCAAAAGCTCTAATAAATGCCATGAATGACGCAAATAAAATTTGGATTTCTGTACTAACGGGTTGAGTATATCATCCAGCCAAATAGAAATTGGTTCCATCTTGGAATAAGCAGCTGACACGATTGGTCTAAATGGAGGATGTACTCGATCATTGTGTACTTTGGGAATACCAAATAGTACAACCAATTTAGGAAACTCAACCTGTAAGTATTTATAGGTAGCTAAATCCAAACTTTCCTGACAAAATAAATCAAACAAGGTAGTATCGATTCCCAAAAAAACTCTGTTTGATAATATCACATGTAACTAATTTGTAACTTTTTTCGTCATTTAACATGGCAGAAATTGCTTGGTCATAATTGACAGTTTTCATAACTACCATCGAACCCTCCTTGTCAGCTTTCATGACTCTTAGCTTTTTATTAGAAGCCTTCTAATAAAGAGGTAAGAGTCATAAAAAGCTGACAAGAGTTTTTTGAGAATCAATATTACACAAGGATCAAGTACATCCTCCATTTAGACCAATAGTGTCAGCTGCTTATTCCGGGTGGCCACAGTGGTGCAGCGGTTAGCATTGCCACCTCACAGCAAGAGGTTCTCTGGTTCGATCCTCAGCTGGGGTGCCTTCTGTGTGAAGTCTGCATGTCCTCCCTGTGGTAGCGTGGGTTCCCTCCGGGTGCTCTGGTTTCCTCCCACATCCCAAAGACATGCTGTAGGTCAACTGGACACTCTAAATTGGCCCTAGACATGAGTGTGTGCATGTGTGTGCCTTCTGTGGAAGGTTGGGCACCGGGCTGGCAAGTCAACACCGTAAAACTCCACTGCCCAATCATGAGCAGACAAGGTGATCCGCTGTGGTGACCCCTTACCGGGAAAAGCCGGAAGAAGAAGTGTCAGCTGCTTATTCCAAGACAGGACCAATTTTTATTTATTTGGACGATATACTCAACCCGTTAGTACAGAAATCCAAATTTTATTTGCATGATTCATGGCATTTATTAGAGCTTTTGAGTCAAATCAACATTTCTGATAATTTTATTTTTGCATTCCTTGATGTCAACTCTTTATATACTAATATTGATCAAGAAACAGGTTTAGAATATTTGAGAGAGTATTTAACTCAGTATATGAGTTTTGACAATGACAAGATAAACACAATTTGTGTTTTGATGGAGTTAATACTAGTTAATTTCTTTAGATTTGGGAAGGATATGTTTCAGCAAATATTTGGAGTGGCAATGGGCTCAAGGGCAGTGTCTTCTTTTGCCAACTTAGTGATGGCTATGTGGGAATTAAAATATCTTTTTATTCCCCCCTATTCGGAAAACATATTGCTTTATAGGCGTTACATTGATGATTTATTTTTTCTTTGAAAAGGTGATCGGGAAAATTTTTTGGCATTTGTGCATTATTTAAATAACACCACTGACTTCCTAAAATTCACTATTGGGTGCCTAGAGGATAGTATTGATTTTTTTGGATGTACATTTGTCCTTTGATTTATTCTCTAAAAGTTTTTTTAGTCATATCTTTAGGAAATCTACCTTTGTCAACCAGTATTTACACAGGGACAGTTTACATTCTAGTCATACAAAAAGTGTGGTTGTTAAAGGCCAGTTTATATGTCTCAGTAGACTGACTACTGACCAGTCAGTCTTTACTTTGTAGACGTAGAAACGTAGCCACTTTTTTGTACAAAGGGGTTATGATTCCAGTTGGTTGAATATGATTGTTAAAGAGGTGTTTGCTTTAAGAAACACCTCAGCTAGTCCCATTCTGAAACTAAGAGATAGTGACGGGGTGATTTCTGATATTTCGTTAGAAAAGATTTAAATTCTAACAACTATAGCCTGGCCTTCCCATCCCAATATGTAAGGAGTTGGCTTGAATTAGAGCTATTATGTTTGAAAACTGGAAGGTTTTGTTGGGCAATGCTGACCTTGTTAGTTATAGGTGAAAAGCCTTTATTCACTTATAAGAACGTTGTCAATATCAAACTATATTAGAGAAAAATAGAATAACAGACATATCCCCTAGACCTAGAATTATGGAAAGCTTTTCTTGTGGACATTGCAGACTTTGTAGGTATGTCAGTAATTCCTCATCTATTGAGTTTAAACATTCCCGTAAAAGTTATTTGGGCTAGAGATCACTGTACTTGTAGTACCACTAATGTGGTCAATTGTGCCACCTGTAACTCCTGTGACAGTTTTTTATGTAGTGAAAACTATATGAACATTAGGTAGAAGAATCTATGAACATTCTTTAGCTATCAAGAAAAATGACCCTTCAAATGCTTTAGCTCAGCATGCCACCATTTGTTCTGATTTTAAAAAGTTTTTCTTCTTTGTTTTAGAGACGGTGAATTCAGATTTATTTAGTGGTGACTACAAGACTTAATTGGAATGCTGTGAAAGCCTATGGCAGATTCTTTTGGTGGCTGACAAAAGTATCTGGTCTCAATAAGGCAATAAATGTAAAATGTTTTTTACAACAGCAGAGGCTTAGGTAGACTTTTATTTGTATTTAATATATATGCAGATTTTATTAATATATAGAATATATATATATATATATATATATATATATATATATATATATATGTATATATAAATATATATAAACAATATATATGTAATAAGTAATTTAGCTTAATTGTTTTGAATAAGCCATTGGTTTATTTTACATCATGTGACCATGGTTATTCAATTATTTAAACTTGTGTGAGTGTGAGGTTATTTCGGAAGAAGTTCTGTTTTTTATTAAAGTGAACAAAAGCACTAACCTGTGTCTGTATTTTATTACCTTCTTGCCTTGCTCCTTTATTTATTGCTTTGTTCTGAGTTTGTTTGTGGTTCGGTTTTGATTTTTCTGTTTCTGTTGCAGGTGTCTGTTTGTGTACATCATGGGAGCTGCTGCCAATACAGCAGCTCAGGATGGCATTGTAGCAACACAGAAATGTGACATCAACCAGGTACGGCTGTATATGCGTATGTGTAGAGCAGTGTGTGAGGGACAATGGGGCAGGCAGCACAATCTTGCATGCATACTTCTTGACACAGCATGCTACTTTTGATACATGCCACCTTGAAGTTCTGTAGGATCACAGGTTCATAGGATCATAGAAGGTTACTAGAGTAATGGCCCTGGGTCCCTTACAAGCCTAGCCATTACTTTATCTCTGACAGAATCTTGAATCAGCACATGTTGCTCCTGTCATTGAGGGACACAGGTGCGACCCCTGGGACAGATTTGTGGTTTCCCAGCCACTCATCACAGCTGCGCTTGATGAGGGTCTGCATGGTACTCTGACATGTCTGAGAAGTGCATTCCTGTGACAAGATAGCCTCTGGGAGTCAAACCTGTCTCTCCAGCAGGTTTTGTTGATGTCATCTCTCCAGCAGGTTTTGTTGATGTCACATAACAGATTCAGACAGGTCATGCTGTTAATGTGCAAAGAGATAGACTTACATATATAGGCCAATTGTTGAAGGGCTGGACACAACATTGCATCTAGGAATGCCTCAGCCCACCTGTGGATAAGCTGTCCAATACTGAGTGGGCCACTACTGAATCAAGGCTGTCTGCATGGAGCAGGTGTTGGAGGCCATGGATTACCTTTGTGGGTATTACTATGGCCTTTCCAATTGCTGCAGATATGTGGATAGGTACATACCATACGGGCCATGGTACTAAATTATTGTTGTACTGACTGAGGACTATACAGAGGTAATGTCCACCTTTAGTCTGGATGCACTCCTCTTACCTATGTGGTGAATTGTGTACAAGCCTTTTCTGACCACTGCCACTACTTGATGGCTGAATGCAACAATGTTATCAACCTGACTACCCAGGTCTCTCAACACAGGTTGTGTGTTTATGGGGTTGCCATTGATGTGGGAAATAGTGGAACCATGTCCTTGGTGTATGGTATGCTGGCACTGTTTCTGCATTCAACTTGGCACCAGGACCTTGGCACCATTCCATACCCAATGTATGACCCCACTGAATTGAGTTAACATCAGTTGGTAGGTCAATGACAGACAGCACACTACTTATAGTCACCACAGCCTTAGGCAGTACCTACAAATGTGGGATGTGGCAATTGGCATTCATGCCTAGATACATGTGGGTCATTGAGGACAGCAGCTACTCACAGGACATCCACATGTCTACATATTGCACACACATAGGCAACACAGAGTTGGGTTGCCACCTTATCAAATGTGCAATGTAGGACACTTTGTTAGTATCGTGAGAGTTGGCAGGGCAAACCATAGCCACAGCAAGTGCAACAGACAGGGGTTCTCTTGGTTTTCCAGTATAACAGCTTCTTTGTGTCATATTTCCATAGCTTATGCTTTTTCATTACATTAAGGTACTTTTGATGTGACATAACTGATTTATGCAACTATTACACAACTTTAGGAAATGTTTGTTGTCCTACACTCTTGGGACCTCTGTATTGTTTGAGTTGTTTTCACAGATCACACCTGGCCAAACATGGGCTGCAACCTGCAGGGTGGGACAGGCAGTGGCAGTACCTCTCACCTGTACAGATTTCTGCAGAATGTCTTGATGTTTGCCACATATTTTAGGGTTGTTTGTCATAACTGTGGTTTTCTGGCAAATTAGTGGCACATGATTAAAGACTGATGTTAGACAATAATGACAAATATTTTCATTTCAGACATCATAGCATGCATAAAATGCATGCTAATGCACAACCTCTTATACTATCTACTAAGTTTGTAAGAGCAGTATTTAAAGATTGACCCTAATGTTTAACCTTTGTCCCACTTTTCTGTATGGCTTTATCTAGATGTCTTGCTCTAAGGTGTTAAGAGGTATAGTGGTGGCCCTAACACAGTCACACTGCTGCAAGGGGATATACATATATACACACACACACTCATGAACTGCCCTTGTTGACAGTAGAACCCCTACCTGCCTAATTTTACATACGAAAGTGTTACATACATATCACATGCGCCACAGAGATTATATGTTTTTTCAGTGTCTGCCACTACTATTCAAGTGGATGATATCTGCAGGTGATGTAAGGATTCTCAGTGTGGGGTTAACAGGTTTTCACAGGCCCTTAAATTGTATAACTGTGACACACACACACACACACACACACACACACACACACACACACACACACACACACACACACACACACTGCTGCAAGGGGATATGCATTCAAACACACATACACTCACAGAGCTGCTACATTTGAGATTAGAACTTCTACCTATCTAGTTATGTACACTATAGACTGACATACGTATTGCATGTGCCATAGTGGTATTAGGATCATAGGATCATAGGAGGTTACTAGGATATTGGCTCTGAGGACCTTATAAGCCTAACCAAGAGTTTAGCCCATGTTTAGACAAGTCAGCACCCAAAGTTCTTGACCAGCAGGGACACAGGTGGAATCCCAGGGGTGTATTTTCTGTTTCCCATCCAGTTATCCAGATTGCTCTTAAAAAGGAATAATGATGTACTCTGCTTGACATGGAGAGGGAGTCTATTCCACAGATAGAGGAGTGTCTGGGAAACAAATCTGTCCTGCCAACAAGTCCTATTGATATCACAGACCAGGTTGAGGTCGCACATATGGGTTGCTTGAGTGGAGCTTGACTTGCAGATATTCAGCAGTCCCATCAAGGCGGGGTCTGAGATTGCTTTGTATGCCAGACAGAGGTCACCTCTGAGGAGTCTATATGAAACTGAGTAGAGGGACAGGGCGTTTAGCCTATCTGTGTAGGGTAGATGTTTGTTGGTGTGGAACCTCTGTGGTTTCTGTAACTGCTGTGTGTGCTTTGTGAGGTACATGCTGAAGAGGGTGTTGTACTCAATAACTGACCTTATAAGGGAAGAATACAGGGATGTTATGACCTCTTTGTGCATGGAAAAGATACCCTTACTTATGAGGTGGGCCATGTAGAAAGCTTTCTGTACAACGGAAGCAACATGGTGGTCAAAAGTCAGGTTGCTATCAACCTGGGTGCCCAAGTCCCTAACTACTGATTGTGTACTTAGGACTTTGTTATTAATGTGATAATATGTGGGGACATCACTCTCCCAAAAGGGGATGATGATGCATTTTTTGGCATTCAGCTTGAAGCCATGTTTCTGGCACCAGTCATTTGTTTGGGTGAGACCCTCTTGGAGAACGTCCATATCACTTGGGTAATTTATGACTGTACCCAGCTTGCAGTCATCTGCAAACATGGTCAGCCATAGCCCACTGGTTTTGGCCTGCACCTCAGAGAAGTATATCCCGAATAACAGAGGCCCCAAAACCAATCCCTAGGGTATGCAGCTCATTAACAGTCTACGGCTTGAGGTGACTTCCCCTATTTTGATTAGGTGAATTCTATCAGTTAACCAGTTTGCTACCCATCTGGTAACATATGAATTGATGCCTAGTTGACAGAGTTTATATACTATGCCCAAGTGGAGAATAGTGTTGAAGGCTTTGGCCAGGTCAAAATAGGTGGCGTGCACCATCTTCTCCTCCTCCATGGCTTTGGTGACTGTCTTAAAGAAGTCGATCAGATTTAGCAAACATGATCTCCCCTTGACAAAGCCAAACTGTGTGGGTTCGAGTGTTTGGAGGTTTCCAATGTCCCTGTTAATGAGGTTCATGATAATCCCTTCCATGGCCTTGCAGAGCAAGCTAGTTAGGCTGATGATAGGTCTATAATTTCCTGGATCGGTGGATTCTCCACCTTTGTATAAAGGGATGACAGTGGCTGTCGTCCACTCAGCTGGGACAAAGCTGGTACTCAGGCTTTGGTTGAATAAGGTGCCTAATGGTGCTGCAAGTTCATGTCTGAGTTCATGTAGGATGCAGCCTGGGATTTTATCGGGTCCCATGGAGGCTGGATTTTTTGCCTTTGAGAGGGCAGTGATGACCTGTTCCCCAGACATAAGGGGTGGGGGGCAGGTACTGGGGATTTTCTGATTTACTGATGGGGGGAACAGAGGGGAGAAGATTTCATTGAATATGTCATCCAGTAGAGTGGCTATATCTACAGCATTTGTGTATATTGTGTCCTTGACCATTTGTGTATATTGTGTCCTTGACCACCAGTTCTGAACAGATCTAGGTGCTTCCTTTGAGATTGCAGACATATGGGAAGAAGGCCTTATAATTGTCTCTAGTGGATGTGGCCAATTTGGACTCAAAGTTGGCCTTAGAGGATTTCACTAGTGCTCTTATTTGCTTGTTCAGGTTAAGGAGAGATTGTTTACAATTGGGCACCTGCTACGTCTTGGTCCGGGGCAGCAATTTTTTCCTTTTGTTATATAGTTTATTTATTGCAGATGTCTACCAGATAGGTTTACTCTTCTTTGCAGAGGATGATTTTTGTCCTGTCAGGTATTCCTGATTCCATGCATCTACATAAATGCTTGTATAGTACTTTGGTGTAGATTTGGACATTGTTGCCAGTTCCTACAGTGAGGGAAGGGGCTGTGAAGCTGTTTATACCATCCCACAAGAGGTTGTTTGACCCTAGCTAGAGGGGGTCAGGGGAGATGGTGACTTTGAAAGTGACTACTTTATGATCAGATCTTGCCATGCAGGATGATATCATAGGGGTGCTGCAGTGGTTGCTCATGTTGTTTAATACCAAGTCCAAGATATTATCACCTCTTGTGGGGATATGGACTAGCTGCTCCAAGGCATTTGCATTGATAAAATTGAGGAATCTCTGGGCATTTGTGTTCTAGCATGAGTAGTTTTTCCAATCTATGGTTGGGTAATTAAAGTCACCCAGGATCACGGTAAAGGGTTGAATCTTGATAGATTTGAAGAGGTCCAGATAGATAGAGTGGGCATCTTGAGTCAAATTTGGGGGCCTGTAGCTAGCTATAATTTGAATAGGTGTCTTGCCAATGGTTAACCGCACCTGGAGTGT
Organism: Protopterus annectens; assembly: GCF_019279795.1. NCBI lineage: Eukaryota > Metazoa > Chordata > Ceratodontiformes > Protopteridae > Protopterus > Protopterus annectens. The sequence continues at coordinate 306,045,540 of NC_056738.1, read as the reverse complement.
CTCATGTGTGCCACACTGTTTGACCAGCCTGGAAGTGTGTGTGTTTTTAATATATATATTGAAAAGCCACCTCCTTTGGCTTTGCTGCCCACATTTTGGGGTCTGAATGTATGATAGGATGAGTAACCACATAAGGCTGGGGTGCTCTCTGCAGCTTTGAAGCAGGTTTCTGTGACTGCAGAAATGTCAGCATCTTCCAGGGTTAAGAATGCTTCCAATGAGTGCAGTTTCATGTTTAGACTTCTAGCGTTTAGCAGCATGACCTTTAATTTGCATTTTGTTTAAATTTTTATGTAGGTAGTATTCACCTCATGACTTTTCCTAAAAAAGGCACCATGGGGGAGGCAAGGGCCTTTGCCAGAACCCTGAAGCCCAAGTGAAACAGATGCAGGCCATCTCTAGCAAAGCACCATGGTCCATCAATCAGATCTTCCCAGGCTGTCAGGTACTGGATTCTCCTGGAATGACACCAGAAACTAAGCCAATTGTTAAAGTTAATCATTTTCTGTTTGCTTTGAGGCATCATTCTGGGTGACAGTAGAATGCTGTTTAAGGCTAGGGACATACCTCCTGGGACACATATTCAATGAGCTCAATCATGTCTCTCTTCATATAGTCCAGGGAGATACATCTCAAGTCATTCACGCCAACATGGACTATGACAGAGTCATAACAGTAGCTGTTGTTGAGAGACTTGAGTGTGTGTGTGATATGGCAGATTATGACACCTGACAAACAACTAACAGTGCTGTCTAACTGTGCTTCTAAGGTGGATGACATCAGTAGGCCCTGAATAGTTTGCCAATGGGGTGGGGGGTTAACAGGGTAGAACAGGCCCACAAAATAGCATAACCACTGCACGTGCACACACACACACACACACACACACACACACACACACACACACACACACACACACTGCTCCAGGGGATATGCATACACAGACACATACACTCACACAGTTGCCCGTGGTGGGATTACAACCCTACCTATCTAGTTATATGTAATATAGTGCTATGCACTTATCACGTGCACCACAGAGCTTATATGCCTGGAGTGTGTCCAACATTGCATCTAAGGTGGATAACACCAACAGAGGCCCTGTAAAGTAGTGCAATGGGGGTTAACAGGGTGGAACAGGCTTTAAAATGTAGTGGCATTGCACACACATAGGCAGGAAAGACACACAGCTACAAGGGGGTATATGTAAACATGCAAACCGACTGAGTTGCCATTGCTGGGATTAGAACCACTATCTATCTAACTATCTGCACTATAGTGCTACATGCATACTGCATGCACCACAGAGCTTATATGCCTGGAGAGTGTCAAACGGTGCATCTAAGGTGGATGACATCCACAGACGCTGTAAAGTAGTGCAATGGGGGTTAACAGGCCTTAAAATGTAGTGGCATTACATACACATAGACAGGGAAGACACACAGCCACAAGGAGATAGACTTAAACACACACATCCTCATGAAGTTGCCATTGGTGGGATTAGAACCACTACCTATCTAACTGTTTACACTATAGTGCTATTTACTTATCATGTGTGCCATGCAGCTTATGCATTTGAACAGTGTCTGCCACTGCTGTTGGGGTGAATGACATCAGTAGCTGCTGACAGGTAAGTCACTGTTGTAGAGGACACTAGTCACAGGGCAATAAAATGGGTGACCATTATACACAGACATAGGCCTGTTGGGCATGTATATTCTGATATATGGGTAATAGATACAAAAACACACACACATACAAGGCAGGTGATGTGAGATTACAACTCAAACCTAACTACTATTACACAATGGAGCTCATCATTGTATTTGAATGTGGCACTAGTTACTACTGGTATACGAATAGGTGCAGCACTAAATCACTGTATGCCTTTCATGGTCTCTCTCTCTCTCTCTCTCTCTCTCTCCCCCTGTCTCTGCCTCTCTATAAATGATATATTTGTATATGTTACCTATATATATATATATATATATATATATATATATATATATATAGATATAGATATATGTGTGTGTGTGTGTGTGTGTGTGTATGTATATCACACTCAGCAGATCCAGATATATCTTCTATGTGCCACATATGGATAGATGAGGGTAATCATGTCTGATGGGGGTGGGAAGAGACAGTTATGATGTACATAGCTGTCTGCATTAACAGGCATACACGGACATCACAGTTCTATAGTCAGGTATGGGTTCAGATGACATGGGCTGAAATTAGATAAGTGTAGGAGCATGCCCAGTATGACCATCAATAATAACAGTGGGACTCCAGGCCAGATCTACCTTTACTCCAGTCCAGGATTTTGTGTGCTACAGCCAATTGGCTGATGAACCTGTTTAAACAGTCCAGCACCTCACTGATATACTGATTTAGGGATCTCCTGGCTGTGTGCTATCCTTATTAACAGTCATATGTAGGGTGGGTGCATAGTGTATTGGACTGAGCAGAGTTTTGCATAATATGTGTGGTACATTTTACATAGCACTGTGATTTCCTGGCATGTCAGTGGCCGATCGATATAGATTAATGTGGGAAACCCCTGACAGACATTTGGTTACTAACTCCATACACTGCAGGGAACCCATGCTACTGCACAAATTGTTGTAGTCTGCACATTCTACATTTATCTGGCCAGTGGTTCCTCTTTCCCCTTATATATGGGCCTTTGTCCTGCTCTGCTCCAGTTCCAGGCTTTGTCCACAGTTGCTGCTGTATTTAGTTGTAGTTTATTTATTTATTTTATTTATTTTACATTTGTTGACCGGGCTAGTCCAACTGGATACGTGTCCATTTTCAGTGGAGGCCTGGGGAGAAAAGCTCCAAAACAAAAACATACTAAAAAAATATACTAAAAGTAACACACAAAATACATATAAAAATAAAAGTATACTTAAAAATATATAAACATCTGATGCTAATGATTAGGAGATGGTATTAATATAGAGTAATTCATCTTCAGTTTAACATAGTATACAAAAAGAAATGTAAGTACAGTATCTGGTAGGTTTTGACCATGGTAAGTAGTACTAAGTAGTACTAAGTAGTGACCGAGATAGGAATTAAGAGTGAATATTTGAGTATAGATTGGGTACTTAAAGATTTAAGGTAGAAAAAATTGGGTTATGTGGGTAGCAGATAGATTAGAGAATAACAGCTAGGCAGGGTTAGTACAAGAACATAACCAGTAGTTGGAGAAGAAAAGTTTTAGGTTAGTTTTAAATAGTGGGAGAGAGGTTAGGGTTGTAAGGTCTTGTGGTAGTTGATTCCATCTTTTACCAACTGAGTTAGAGAATATGGAGTCACCTGCTGAGTTGTTAGATAAGGAAGTATGAATCAACATTTTGTTAGCAGAGCATAGATTTCTCAAGTTGTTATAAGGTTTTATGAGGGAAGAGAGAATAGGGATATTATTTGGTTGGTATAGGGCTTTATGGGCGATTATAAGTTGGTTAAAATGTAATAAGTGAGGTAATTCAAGCCAGTCTAGTTGTTTTAGGTTCAGACAGTGATGAGTCCTGTAAGGTGTATTTGTAGCAAATCTGGCGATGTTGTTATATGCTCTAGCTAGTTTGTTAAGATTATTTGTAGAAAGATTGTTGAATATTGGGGAAGCGTATAATAGGGTAGAAATTAAGTGGGTTCTAGCTATTGTGGTTCTGGCAACTGGTGTCAAGAAGGGTTTTATTCTATAAAGGGATCCAAGTTTTTTGTTAGTCAGTTTTATTGTAGTGTTTATGTGAGTGTCAAACTTTAATTGATTGTCAATTGTGATTCCTAGGAATTTGGTGGTGGGGTCAGGAGAGATAACAGTATTGTTGTTTGATGTAAGTGTAAAATGAAGTGGGGGAGACAAATGAGAGGGTTTAAAGAGCAAAAGTTTGGTTTTTTTAAGGTTGAGGAGAAGACAGTGGTTGGAGAACCATTCTTCTATAGTGGTAAAGGCTTTTTGTGTGACAGAATGAAGTTCAGTTTGGGATGAGGCAGAACAGATGATAGTAGAGTCATCAGCATACTGAATACAGGTGGAGAGTGGGGTAGAGAGATGAAGGTCATTTATGAAAATGGAAAACAGAAGTGGACCTAAAATAGAGCCTTCAGGAACACCTAGGGAGGTGGGAAGGAGATCAGAAAGACGGTTTTGCCAGAGAACTGCTTGTTTACGGTTTTCTAGGTATGATGTAAACCAGTTCATAGCAAGATTGTCCAGTGAGAGGGACTTCAGTTGGTGGAGGAGAAGTTGATGATTAACCATGTCAAATGCTTTGGATAGGTCTACAAAGAATGATGAGGAAAGAATATAGTTATTTAGATTATTGTTGATAGAGTTAGTAAAAGATAGCAAGGCAGTGGTAGTACTATGAAATGGCCGGAATCCATGTTGGCAGTTAGCAAGGAGATTATACTGAAGTAGGTGAGTTATTAATTGTTTGTGGATACATTTCTCCATAATTTTAGCAAGTGGAGAGAGTAGAGCTATAGGGCAATAGTTGGAGAACTCAGTAGAGTCACCACCTTTGTGAAGTTATGGTGTGACTGGGGTGGAAGCTGTAACACCACACACAGGGTTGCAGACTTCACACCTCTGACTGTACCCATTTTGCAGGTTGTCCAGCATTGTGTCCCATACATCTTCTGCGGTCTTGAGATGGTTTGTGTTGCACTGTTATTATAAGGTTACATGTTAGCCATACCTCTCAAACCTTTACAGACAAACATCAGAATAGGGCCATATATAACAGTAGGACACATGCACAAACATGGGGTCAGGATCTTAATATTACTCTTACAAACATAGACAGTTGGAAGACTGGTTTCATATTAGCTTGCATTTTCTTATGGGTATGAAATTTGCATCTCAAATGGCTGTCATTTATGTTTTCACATGAACTTTTATTGGTTTCCAATAGTTTACCAGAGAAATGTAATATTATAACAAACAGAACAGATATATGAGGCATACGCGTGGACATTCTGTGAAACCCTGTCTTTCATGGGGTATGGATGGTGCCCACTGACTTGTTGTCAGTGCTGACACAGTTACTTGGCAGCCTTTATATCCTGGTGCTACACTGACTTGTCACAACCTGCTGCTCTACTAGGCACCGTCTAGGTTACTCAGAGCTGTGTACTGTCCATATGTGTGGCCCCCTGTCCCTCCATTGTCTCTGGCTTTGTTCAGCTTTCCTGCAGTAACAAATACTTACATTTGGACAGTCTGTAGAACCCCTACCATTGGTGTAGCTCACATGCAAAATAGTAGGCACAGCTAGTCCTGAACCATGATCTCAGTTAACCACAGTAATGTACTTAGCCCACTAAGCCATGACAGCCACCAGTCAGTGCAGTGTACGTCATGACACTATTAACCACACACATATATATAGCACATTGACCCCTGCATATTGTGGACATGGAACATATTAGCAAGTTGATTGGGACAGCCCTGAGAATGTGTGGTCTACTGCTATTACCTTACAAACATAAATGTTACTGCAGCTGTATGGGAATATGTGTGTGGGGGGGGTAGGCCAAACCTCTCAACTGTACAGATTTTCGCAGAATGTTCAGGTGTTTGCCTCATATTTTGGGTCCCTTTTTCATAAAATTATGGTTTTCTGCCAAATTACTAGCAAATTATTAAAGACTGAAATTAGAAAATAAAGGCAGACATTTGAGTTTCAGACTTCATACCCTTCAGAAAATTCATGCTAATGCAAAACCTGTTATTCTATCCACTTTCTAAGTTTGTAAGTGCAATATTTAACAATTGTCCCTCTTTTTTGTCCTTTGTCCTACTTTCTTTATGGCTTTGTACAGATTTTTTGCTCTAAGAGGTTGAGAAGTATGTAAGGGACTGACATTGACATCCATGCATCTGTCCTATGACCCGCTGTTTGTAAGTCCCTCACACAGTGCAGTGGGTTTTACTGGCTTGGGACCTACTGCACATTCTGGGGCAGTCATTGCCTGGCAGAAAATCCCTGTTGTCCCACATAGCTCTCCGTTGTCTGCTGCTATCCCAGTAGCCCACTCCATTTCCTTGCATACATGCAGCAATACCATACATATGCTACCACAGTCTACTACCCTATTCATATGTTGTTATGAAGAGTCACTTACCTTGTGCCTGCAGCAGTTGAGAGGACAGTGCTTCAGGGCTGACTCTGTTGGATGCATGCAGTACACAACCTATACATGGTAAGATACAGGTAGTGTGGTGTGGCTGGCATCCTTTTTACTATGTAAAAAAGAAACGAGCCAGCTTCAGGAACACAAACCAAAATGCGTTAAGTTGGGCTATTTGTAATTGTTGTAACCCAACTTAACGCACTTGGTTCGACTTCAATTGGCTCCCGTACTTTTTACTTCCTGGTATAAGTGAGCAGGCATATTTGCAGTTAAGATTTGTCAGAAAAAGAGTTTGTCTGAAGAAGCTGGAGTATCTACTCTTACGAAAGCGCTGACAATAAACAGCAATAAATTGTGGTTTGTGTTCCTGAAGCCAGCTCATTTCTTTTTTACATCCTTTTTACTATGTATGTGAGTCGGGGTGAGGTGTCAGTGGCGGGATCCCTAGATTGTCAGTGCATGTGCTATGCATTGCCTCTTTGTCAAGGCCAGGGCATACTGGGCACACCTATGTCTGCGTACAGGGACAGGCTCATGGGGTTCCTCCTCCGAGTCCCCCTGTGCCTGTGGGGACATTGGCACTGGTGGGGGGCTGTGTGTCTCTTCCCTGTGATGTTCCTGCTGAAGTTGTTTCTGCAGGATCATATTGTGTAGCATGGCACATACTATGAACATGTGTGCACATGTGACTGGAGAGTATTGCAGGGCACCACCGGATATGCCAAGGCACCGGAACCATGACTTGAGCAGCCCAAACACATGCTCTATTATGTTCCTAGTTTGTCCGTGTGCCTTATTATGGCATTCTTCAGTCTGTGTGTGTGCATTTCTGATGGGTGTCATCATCCACAGTTCCAGTGCATAGCCAGCATCCCTCAGTAGATGGTCGTATGCAATGTCCCCCCTGGCAAATGTCTGGCACAGGTCTGATGCGTGCCAAATGTGGGAGTCATGATAACTGCCAGGGCTGCCAACATACACACTCATGATAATGCCCTGGGCATTGCACATGACCTGATGGTTGATGGAGTGATACCCCTTGCGGTTGATGTAGACTCTACCTTCCTCACTGGGTGGTGCACTTGAGTGCAGTCTATGGCACCCAGTACCTCCGGGTAGTGTACTACACAGTGGAAGAGATGCATATTGCTAGTCCTCTCTTCAGGGTTGCAGGGTAAATAAATGTGCTCACTGACACGTGTTAGCATGACATCCAGGAACCGGTGGAGTACCCTGGATGCAGATGCCTGTGAGACCCCCCATGATGTCCCCAGTAGGTCTTTGGAAAGTACCTATAGCTAGTATTCTTAAGGCTACACATACCTTGGTTTCGACTGGGATGGGTTGCCCTCTGTTGGCTCTGGGTCTGAGATTAGGGTGGCAGAGCTCAGTGAGCTGCTGTAGTATGTCCCTGTCCACCCTGTAGCTCTCCACTATCTCCTGCTCATGTAGCTCCTGAAAGGTTACCCTGGGTCTGAATGCTCTTCTCCTCCTCAGTCTGGGTCAGTTGTCAGCATCATCCTCATCACCGCCATCAGTCTGTAGCATGTACAGATGTAGCAGTACAGCAGCACCCCTATCATTTTGTCAGTTAAAATTCCCAAGTGTGTACTCCAATTGTGCTGAATATTTGGGAAAAATCAGATTGAATGGTGTGTGCTGCAGATGCATCCTGTGTGATTGGCTGACTATGATACATTCCACCTAATTGCGTATACCCTGGATACTGCATTACACCAGGGCCTATCTCCTTAGCAACCACTGTAACCTGCCATTGTATGACTCTGTGTGCTGAGCACTATAATGCAATACTTTTGCATATATATAACGTTCATATTTTACAGTTTGTTTGTTTTTTGCAAACCGGCATGTTTGCACATCCCTGTGTACCACTTGAGTGTAAAATATGTATTAAAAAAATTTTTCATAATTTGCATTGCTTTTTTTAACTTACTGGCCATAGTTTTGGCCATTTGCATGCCTACCATGCACTAAACAGCCTTTTTTGGGGCTTTTACAGCCCCTGGTTAAAATTTATACTCTGGTACACAGTTTGTAACCGCTTACATTTCTCATACTGCCACAGCACCTACACAGGTGGCTTTCTGCTAGCTGAATCACAAATTCACCTCATCTGCATGGTTTTCACCAGCTTATGAGGTGATTTGCATTCCATGTACACCTCAATGTCTGCACACCCATGCATGCCTCCAGCCCTGTTTCCTGGATCGCTCGGCAGCCATATTCTGTGTTCAGGCCGCAACGCTATTTCTACATGGAGAATTGCTCCATGTAGGCTTTATTGAATTACCCCCTTTGTCTACTGCAGGAAAACAGAAAACAGCATGTGAAATAAAACAATTCAGAAAAAGAAACTTTCTTTGTGGCCCCAGTGTCTAAAATTTCCAACAAATTGCTCTGCAACATTACAGCCAGCCTCCATACATTACAGTTTTACTTTAAGTTCTTATTCTTAATTTTTTTCATATTCACTTTCTTAATATTTTTCATATTCACTTAAAGCATTACATAACCTGCAAGTGAAATAGGCTAAAACTATGGTTGAGATGCATTGTGTAATGATGCTGCACTTACTTGCATAGGAGAAGAGTTCTGTACCACTGGCTTATAATAAAATATTCATTGCAACATCCCAAGCAAGCCTACATTTATCTAGTTAGAAAAACCTTCTACAGTTTACCATAGACATGTTATAAGTCTTAGAGTGTCAACAAGATACAGAATCAAGTAACATAGTAAAGAGCTGCTTCATTATTTCTACACAAAAAGTCCATGAAAAATTAAGAAATGGAGATTGTACCACTGATTTCACAAAAGTTTTGCAGCAGTCTTCTTCTTACAGTCTAGCTGTAATTGCAAGCAGATTTGAAGTTTGATCATTTCCAGCAGAAACCTCTGCCTCTTCAAACTGGTGTCCGTTGTTTGTGGTGTGTATATATTTGTCATGTTTTCATAGTGGTTGATATATTAATGCTGCTAACACACTTAAGACCCAAAGGGTACCTGCAGTACCATTTCTAAGTAAGCTACCCATTCTAGAACCTTTAATATTGCCCTTTGTGCCTGTCACTTGATTAAATGTCTTGCCTAACAAATCCATTTCCAGGACATAAAGTTCCAAGTAGCATGTAAAATGTCTTTTTTCCAAGATTAAACACCTTTATTGTATTATCACTTGTGACATAGGCAAATTTACATTTATACAAAGTAATCAAACTGTATTAACAAATTAATGAACATTATAGTGCACATATATTGCTATATATCATATAACTTAAACAACATTACATAAATTATTCAATTCCTGCCCCCTTTTTTAAACAAGAAACATCTTTATTAAACAATCACTTATGACATAAGAAATCATACATTTATATAAATAAAAACAAACCACATAGACACAATCCTAGTTGCAAGCATTTTACATCACAAATCATACTGACACATTCCCAGTTGCAAACATTATACATCACTTACAATCTACCCAATCATTTTCAGTCAAGCATTACACAGCTCATTTAAATCCTGCCTTCTTCTAAACCTCATTCCTCCCCTGTATGTATTGTTCCCACAATTCCAATTTTTCCTATGTAGATTGCTCCTACCCTTTTCTAACTTGAAGACATCTGTAAGAATTAGATCTGAAGCAGTTTTCAAGGACGAAAGCACTTATCCCAATAAAGCATATAAAAGGAACGATCTGTCATTAGTCTCTCTTTTGACGAAGAAGGATTTGGAAACTGATTTATTTTGTTTTTAGAAATAAAATAATTCAGTTGAAGAGATTACTCTAAATACTTGGACTATTGACAATCCTGTGTAGGAACACACTTCACAGTGCTAGGATATAGATAATGGGCAGTTTGTGGAGGTGGGGTAAGTCAGTGGGTAGGATTTACCTATAAGTTTCTTTCTTGTCCCTGTATGTGTTTATTGGTCATCTGGGCTATCCCTTAGAGGCCTTATGGCTATAAGCAGTTAGCTGGATGTTATTTTTGGTAAGGGATACATTATTCAAAAATAATATAGGCCCAGCCTCATATACAGTTCATATGCTGACAACTGATAGTACTGTGTCCTTGAGAAAGACTTAAGAAACAGCGGGCAGAGAAGAGAAGAGATAATGGGGACTGAATGAAGAGGATGCTACGGAATGAAAGCTAGAGTTAACGAGGGCCAGGCAAGAGATGAACTGTTTGATAATAAAGTGCCATGAGAGATTATTTGGTTAATTCATTTAAACCATTTTCAATGAAGTCTTATTGTTTGAACGGTCACTGCCTGTCCTAAATTTGATTAACTTTAAAATATATAGCAAACCCAATATAGGAGGCAACACACTGATGTCCCGCTCACCAGACTGAGTAAGGAGAAGGTCACAGTAAGCTGCCTGTCGGGCGCTAGAATCCGCCACATAACGCAAGCACTCAGGTCTCTCAACAGCAGGTACAAGTACGACTCAGTCATTGTCCACGCTGGTGTCAACGACCTGAGATGTACCTCCTTGGACTACATGAAAAGGGACATCGAGGAGCTCTCTGATTATGTAGCCCAGGCAGGTATGACCCTGACCTTGAGCAGTATCCTACCTTCACCTAGAATGATGCCACAATACAGTGATAAGATGATCAGCTTTAATAATTGGCTTAAATTCTGGTGTCATTCAAAGGGGATCCAATGTCTGTCTGCCTGAGATGACATGCTGGACAAGCCACGCTGCTTCAAGGGACGGCTTGCACCTGTCACCCTGGGCTTCGGATATTGGCAAAGGCTCTTGCCACCCCATAGTGCCTTTTTAGGCAAGGCTCAAATTCTAAACCTACCACCCTAGAACACCAAAAGGAAAAAACTAAGGGTAATGCTGCTCAATGCCAGAAGTCTCAATCTCAAGATGCACGCACTCTAGGCCCTTCTCAATATGGAGAACATCGATGTCTGTGCTGTGACAGAAACCTGGTTCAAGGCTCCTGAGAGCACCCCAGCACTAACAGGTTTCACCTCATATCATGCGTTCCGGCCCCAAAATCCGGACAACACCAAGAAACGGGGGGTGTCCATATTCATAAAGGACACCCACACCTCAAGGTTGGTGGCAACGCACGATGCATCGGAGACCATCCAGGTGCAATTAACCATAGGCAAGACTGCTCTGCAATTTGTAGCATGTTACAGGCCACCCTCTCAAACTCAGGAACCTCACATGGCCTTCCTGAAAACATTGGAGGGATAAATGTATCTCTAAACACCATCATACTAGGTGACTTCAACTACCCTAATATAGACTGGGAACACTACTCAAGCCCGAACACTCTAACCCAAAGATTCCTGGAGTTCATAAACTCAAATGCCATGGAACAACTAGTCACCATCCCCACAAGAGGAGAAAACATACTTGATCTCATCATCACGAACATGGGATCAAAATGTTCAACACCGAAGTATACCCCTCACTGGTGAGATCAGATCATAAACTAATCTCGCTGGAGGTCCTCATCCCGCCCCCACCTGAAACAAAAAAGACCACAGTGAAAAACTTCTCAAAAGCCGATTTCACACTTCTAAAAACTAGTGTGGTCTCCTTTAAGGCCCCTGAGCCAGTGGTAAACATTACTCAAACCGCTGAATCACTTACAAATGCCTTCTACCAGCACCTACAGGACTGCATGGATCAGGCAATCCCAAACAAAACTAAGACTCTCTGTATCAAAGGCAAGCATCCAGTCTGGTGGACCCCAGCCATAAACAAGCTCTACAACAAAAGGAGGAAGCTACTACAAGATAGAGCAAAATCCTTGAAAGGTAAGACACCTTTGATCATTATAAGTAAAAACTAAGAGCTCTCATAAAATCATCCAAGGCAAATTTTGAGAGAAAAATTGCCAAGGACTCTAAAGACAATCATAAGGCCTTCTTTAGCTATGTTAGAAACCTAGGAGGAAACTCCCAGATATGCTCAGAATTAGTTCAAAATGATGTGAAAATTACTGAACCTACACACATTGCTAACATACTGGCTGACAGGTTCAGTGCAAACTTCTCCCCCCCCCTCCCCACAAGGAGAGATATCTATTCCAGAGGATTGTAGCCCTGCAACCATCTGCAATGCCCAGGTGAGAACTGCCCTCACTAAGGCAAAAAACACAGCATCCATGGGACCGGCTGTGTGCTTCATGAACTCAACGAGGAATTAAACCCACAGTTAGGACAGCTGTTTAATCTTAGCCTCACCTCAGGATACGTACCCAAGGAGTGGCGCACGGCGACTGTGGTCCCACTTCATAAGGGCGGTGCCTCCACAGACCCTGGAAATTACCGCCCCATTAGCTTGACAAGCCTTATCTGCAAAGCCATGGAGAGGATCATAATGGAACTCATAAATAAAGACATAGGGAACTTGCAGACTCTGGATCCAACCCAGTTTGGCTTTGTCAAAGGCAGATCCTGCCTCTTAAACTTGGTTGACTTTTTCGAGACAGTCACCAAGGCCATTGATGAGGGAAAGGCAGTCCATACAGAATACCTCGACCTGGCAAAGGCCTTCGACACAATACCCCACTCAGGTATCATCGAAAAACTCATCAGCTTGAATGTAAACCCATACATCACAAGATGGGTTGCAAACTGGCTAAGTGACAGAACCCACAGGTTCATGTAAGGCCAAGATGTTTAAGTCTATGGGTGAAAAGTCTGTCAGGCCTGATTAAGTCCCTGCATCTTAATAAATGCTTATGCACCCTTTTGGTCTAGACAGTGTAATCATTACTCCACCTTTCACAGTATTTCATTGAGCATTAACTATATTTCTTTGCCAGTGCTAGATGGTGTCCAGGTGTTCTCGAATGAGACTACGACTTACCTTATCTTTGCATCTTAATGCTATATTTGATAGTGCTAGGTGGTCCCACCTCCCCTTGTGCAGCAAAGTCTACCTTTTCAAATTAATTTACAAGCCTTCATTGCATGGTTAGATTAATATTTGCTGGAGTAAAAGCATGCAGTTGTGTCAACATTTACACCTCCTCAGGTATAAGCAGACACATGGAATTGCAATCTGCATGGCCTTAGGAAATAATGTGTAAGTACAGTAACTAATACTGCCATTTAACTCAAATGGAGATAAGAAGTGAAATTAAGCTGAGGCTGTGGCTTATACTGGATCACAGAGTGGTGGTGCATTTGTGAAGATTAACGCTACCTGAGGGCAACCAAACATCCAGATATGGTAAAGGAAGTATATGGAGTGAAAGATATCCTAGGATGGTTCAAAGGTCACTTAACAAAAATTCATACTGATACCTATAGGCATGATACATTACTTATTAAGGAGTCATTGAGGAACTTTCTGGATCTTCAGTTGTTTCAGATCCCCCCAAAAAAATGATTTATCTCCATTTACACTCTTACAGTGCAGAGGCCTGAGTTAGACAAGGTCCCAGGACTGGATGGTTTGCCCCCAGAATTCTATACAGTTGTAACTTTCAGCATGCTCAGTGTGCCTTTAAAAGCATCCTGTATTTTGTCATAGCAGAGGAGATTCCTTTCTTTTTCTTGGCATACACAGCTATAGATATGGTCTTGAAACCAAGGAAGAACTAAGCTTAATGGATTCCAAGGAATCAGTATTGGTCTTGGCCATACATGGAGATATGGGCACCAAGTTGAAGTCTCTATTATTAGCACTAGTATATCCAGTTTTAACTACAGTGATAAAACTCATTTATGATGTATAGGGCAGGGTCCCTGTGAACTTCTGGAAAGGACTACCAAATGTAAAACATCCCTTGATTAATTAAGAGGAATGTGATTTAGTATTTAATTATATCCTGGTGATATACATTTATTTAATAGGTTCATAGGTCCATAGATTGGTACTAGGCTATCGGCCCTAGGACCTATACAAGCCTAGCCATAACAATTCCTTGGCTATTTCTTCCCACAGTATTTACTTCCCTGGACCCCTGTCTAGCAGGGTAACTGATGTGATCCCCAGGGTGAATTTCCTATCTCCCATCCAATCATCAAGGTTCCTTTTGAAGAGGGCCAAAGAGGTGCTCTGCTTGATATGTATGGGCAGTCTATTCCAGAGTCTGAGGAGTCTCTGGGTCAGGAACCTATCCCTCCAGCATGTTTTGTTCATTGTGATGACAAGGTTTAGATCCCTGGAGCATGTGTCTCTGAGGGATTGTGATTTCTTTAAGTATAGCATGTCCAACAGCTCTGGGTTTGACATTGCCTTGTATGTTAAGCAGAGATCACCTCTGAGTAGACGATATGCGACAGAGCATAGGTGGAGTTTTTTAGATGGTCAGCATAGGGCATCTGCTTTAAGCCTGTGATTCTTTTAGTGAGGTATTTCTATGGCCTTTCCAGTTGTTGCAGATGTCTTGAGAGGTACATACCAAATGGGGCATTGTATTCTCTAATGGGTCTAATGAGGGATGAGTACAGTGGGACAATGACCTCCTTTTTTCTGGATGAAAAGCCCTTAGTGATGAGGTGTGCCACATAGAAGGATTTCCTGATGTTGTGGTGATGTGGTTATTGAAGGTGAGATCACTGTCCACCTGTGTCTCTAAGTCTCTTATCACACTTTCGTGTGTTTAGTGTACTGCCACCTATGTGGTAATTCAAGGGTACATTTTTTTCCCAAAGGGGATAATTATACATTTCTTGTCATTGAGCTTGAGCCCATGGTTCTGGCACCAAGCATCTGTTTCTGTAAGGCCCTTTTGTAGAATATACACACCATTTGGGGATTCAATAATGGCTCCCAGTTTGCAGTCATCTGCAAACTTTGTCAGCCAGAGTCCCTTACTGTTGGCCTGTACTTCAGAGAAGTAGATGCCAAATAAGAGTGGTCCCAGGACTGAACCCTGAGGTACTCCACTTGTCACTTGTCTGAAGCTGGATTTGGAGTCAGCTACTTTTACAGTGTGGGTTCTATCAGTAAGCCAATTGGCAACCCATTGATTGACGTAGGGATTAATGCCCAGCTTAGTAAGTTTATCTATGATTCCAGAGTGCGGGATGGTGTTGAAGGCTTTGTTAAGGTCCAGATAGGCTATGTGGACCACCTTACCCTTGTCCAAGGCTCTGGAGACTGATTCGAAGAAGTCAATCAGGTTCAGGAGACAAGATCGACCCTTCATGAACCCAAACTGGGTGGGGTCCAGTGTTTGAAGGTTGCCAGTGTCTTTGTTTATAAGTTCCATGATAATACATTTCATGGCCTTGCAGATCAGGCTCATCGGACTGATGGGATGGTAGTTCCTGGGATCCAAGGTGGATCCCCCCCTTGTGGAGTGGAATAACTGTAGCTGTGCACCACTCAGAGGGCACGAAGTCTGAGGTGAGGTTATGATTAAGCATGACACTTAGGTGAGGTACCAGTTAATTTTGTAGTTCACGTAGTACACAGCCTGGGATGTCATCTGGTCCCATGGATGCTGTATTCTTAGCTTTGAGAATGTGTTTTTTAGCTGTGTGGCTGATATTACTGGAATTTGGCAATCTTTTGGTATTGAGATGGGCCCTTTGGGGGTGAGGGTGGGTGAAGTTGGCACTGAATCGATTTGCCAGGATATTGGCAATATCCTTGGGATCAGTATATTTAATGCCATTCTGTTGTAGCTCAGAGCAGATCTGAGCATTGACATTTAGATTCTTGACATAGCTATAGAATGTCTTGCGGTTGTCTTTGGAATCTTTGGCAATTCTATTTTCGTAACTAGCTTTGGAGGATTTTATGAGGGATCTCAGCTTCTTACTGAGGCTGGTATGGGAGTTTTTTGCATCCTGGGATTTTCCTCTTTTCTGCAGCAGTTTCTTCCTTTTGTTGTAAAGTTTGTTTATGGCAAGGGACTACCAGATTGAATTCCTTTTTTTGGTGGAATGCATCTTGGTTCTATTGGGGATAGCATGATTCATGCACGAGTGGATGTGCTCGTACAGTGCCTTAATGTAGGATTCAGCAGTCGAACTTTCAGTTCCCGTCTGCATGGGTGTCATGAAGTTTGTCACTTCTAACTTGAGTAGCATGAAGCTGGCTGAGGAGACGTTTTTTACAGAGGTTTCCTTACTGGGGGGTGGAATGTGGATGTCAAGGGTGATTAGCTTATAGTCAGACCTGACCAACGAGGGGGTGACCATAGGAGCGGATCTTTGATTTCCCATGTTGGTAATGACCAGGTCTAGGATACTGGAGCCCCTGGTGGGACTAAGGATTAGTTGATCCAGGGCATTCGAATTTATGAATTCCAAGAACCATTGGACAAAGGTGTTGGTACATGAGTAGTTTTCCCAGTTAATGGCAGGGTAGTTGAAATCACCCAGTATTAGGGTGCTTGTATCTTAATATTTTCCAGTATGTTTAGAAAGGTGTAGTGAGAATCTTGGGGCATGGTGGGGGACTTGTAGCAAGCTACAATTTGGTTACAGTCTTACCTAGTGTTAGTTGCACCTGGAGAATTTCAGACGCATTGTGTTGGACAACTAGCCTGGTGTTGTGAATATCCTTGGTGAATATGGACACTCCTCCACCTTTAGTGTTGTGGTTCTGGTTTGGTGGCCAAAATGTGTGGTAAGAGTTATAGCCTGGTATTTCAGGGGTGCTCTCTGGAGCCTTGAACCAGGTCTCAGTTACTGCACAGATATCGATGTTCTCCATTTTTAGGAGTGCCTCGAGAGAGTGCATTTTGAGGTTTAGACGTCTAGCATTGAATAGCATTACCTTCAGATTTTGCATGCTTGTACCTGTTATGGTGGTGGTTTTGTCCTTTGAAGTTTGCCTAAAAAGGCACTATAGGGGTGGCAAGAGCCTTAGCCTGTAACTGAATCCCAGGGGCGATAGGTGCAGACCATCTCTGGCAAAGCATAGTGGTCTGTCGATCATGTCATCCCAGGAAGACAGATACTAGATCCCCTTTGAATGACACCAGAAGCTTAGCCAATTGTTGAAGTCAATCATTTTGCCCTTATATTGTGGTATCATTCTGGGTGAAGGCAGGATGCTACTCAGGGCTAGGGTCATACCTGCCTGGTCCACATGATCTGAGTGCTCTTCCATGTCTCTTTTCATGTAGTCCAGGGAGGTACATCTCAAGTCATTCACTCCAACATGGACAATGACAGAGTCATATTTGTACCTGTTGTGGAGTAGTGACTTGAGTCCTTGCATTCTGTGGTGGATCCTGGCACCCGACAGGCAGCTGACTGTAATTTTCTCCTTGTTCAGCCTGGTGAGTGGGACATCAGTGTGCCTGACTATAGAGTCACCTATGACTAAAGTGTTGGGTATGTTGTCTTGCCTTAGGGGCTGAAGTGTGGCACACTGGTGTTGTAAGCTATGTGACACTTTGGTTGCGAATGATGTTTGTTTGCATTTCAGCTTTGGAGGTTCTTGTTGTTTGGGCAGGTTAATGTTAAGGGCCTCCACATATGTGGGTTTAGTGTTGCTATGTGTGGATGTTGGTAGCGTTGGTTTAGAAGGGCTATGTGTTGCTTGAGGTGTAGTGTGGGTGTTAACCTTCTCCTCTTGACTGTCTAGCACAATCTTGGTTGGAGAGAGCTTTGAGTATGTAAGTGCATCTCTCGCAGGTTGTAGTGTTGGGTGGTAGGAGGAGAGGGTTGTCGGTGTAAATGAGGCAATTTCTGCATTGCGAATCAAGTAGCAGATGCTCGTGAAACCCACTTGCACGGCAACAAAAGCCAACGATACAAAACAAAGCCAGCAAGCTGAGAAGGTGGAAAAACTGTTTAATTCAACCCAAGGAACAAATCCTATGGGTTATAATTTCTGCATTGCCCCAGTATGCCCAGATTCACCATGTAGACAGGAGAAATCACCGGAAGCTGACCCTTGGACATGCCTGGTTTGGTGCTTTTTTTTTGTAAAGTACAAGAGGTGTTTTCCCTTGCCTTAGCAAGGTACTTTACAATTATAGGCTGTTTAGTGCCTACAATTAATTTCTCCTTATTAACAAGGAGAGTTGAGTGCTTGTATCAGTTTAAGGCTACCTAGTGCTTTCCAGCAGGTTTTAAAGCAAGTGCTAGTCACAGGGATGCTTAAAAGTAAGATGAAAAAATGTTTTACCCTAAACACTGCAGTGTGCACTAGAGGAGTTAGATGTGAAAGTAGGTAACTTAAGTTTTACCTGTCTAAAAAGTTAAGTTTTAGTGGAGAGTCACTATTTTTAAAACAGCAAGATAGATTGAAAGGGGGTGGTCACTTATGTATTCTGGTACTATGGAATACAGTAGGATGGCCAATAAATTTAAACAGTTGAAGGGGGGGGTGATTTCACAATATGATCATTTTGTGCTTACTCACACAAGCCAGTAAAAACAGAGAGGAAATGAGATATATGGTAAAATTAACATAAGGGGAAGGCAACTAGAAAGACAGTGATGTTTAAGAACACTACAATAACCATGTGGAACGGTAGAGAAAACAATTTCTGCCTGACTCACAAGAGACAACGCTGTAGTCTTTTTTCAAGTTTTAATATGCAGTTGAAAGCAGAATACAAGTAAAACACACAAGGTAAATAAAACAAATCACAGTATTCAAAATAGGAAAAGGCAATAAAGTAATACAACAAATAAAAAGCAAACTAACCTTTCCCTCACAGCAAAGTGTAGCAGAGTCTGGGTGAGCCTTTCTAGTAAAGCACTGAAATGTTTTATTTTACCCCTTAAATAGAAGATTTAGTTCCTAACTCCACCCCCTCAATTCACAGATGATTAACTTTAACTGACCTATTCTATTGACCTGTACTAATTTCTGCCTGACTCACAAGAGACAGAGCTGTGGTCTCTTTTCAAGTTTTAATATGTATTTATACGTATTATGTAGAATACAAGTAAAAAACAAGGTAAAGAAAACAAATCACAGTATTCAAAATAGAAAAAGGCAATAAATTAAGTATGGTACTCACTTTTTTTATAGCCCTGGTGAGTTAATAGGCTATAGTGGGATGAAGTCAGTTTCCACATTTATGAGCAGTCCTTAGCTGGGCACTTTCAGGGATAAGCTCCAAAAGCCACTGCAGCTGCTATGGGTAACTGGGTTATCTGTCAAACTAAGTGATGCCCCTGTACCAGAGGGGGTACTCATCACTCAGAGGGAATTTTGTGAGCAGCTTTGATAGCTGTTATAAAGTGCTTTACCATTTTTTGGAAGTTTTCAAGTCCATTGAGAATGAATGGGGGGTTTCAGCTACTGCAAACATTTGTCATGCTGAGTTATCACTCTTTTTTTTCCAGTAGCATAAAAGTATATACTTTTTAAAGTAAGTATATGCATCTGCTTGCTGGGAGGCATAGCTTATAATTGTACATATTTTTGCAGAATGTCCAGATTTTCTGCTTCATATTTTGGTCTGTTCCTCATAA
Organism: Protopterus annectens; assembly: GCF_019279795.1. Classification (NCBI taxonomy): domain Eukaryota; kingdom Metazoa; phylum Chordata; order Ceratodontiformes; family Protopteridae; genus Protopterus; species Protopterus annectens. The sequence continues at coordinate 306,025,977 of NC_056738.1, read as the reverse complement.
AATTTGTGCTTTTCTGGCAAATCACTGAGGGCTGAAGTCACAAAATAATGATATACATTTGAGTTTCAGACTTCATGCCCTTCAGGAAATACACACTAACACAAATCTTGTTATTCTAACAACGTTCTAAGCTGATAAGAGCAATATTTAAAATTGGTTCTTATCTTTGGGTCTTTGCCCCTCATTATTTTAGGCTTTGTCCATTTTTTTGTCCTAAGAGGTTGAGAGGTATGGTGGCAGAATGCTGAGTTCCATGAATAGTGTGGAAGTGCTGGGATGGACCTTTCTAGAGTTTAATTGGTTTGACAGAAAGTGGTTTAAATACCTGGTGTACCCTGATTCCTAGTAAAATGTAAATGAATGCTAAAGGAAAGACCCACCTGAGTAAGCTATTCATCATTATTAATAACCTTAAAAATATTTATCAAATCACCCTAGCAAACTGATAATAATTGAAAAAAAGATTTGCTCAATATTGAAATGCCAAGACTCACAATGCCAGTTCCCAAAATGCCAAAAAAAAGAGACTAAAAATGCAGGGAGAGAGTGAAAATGACTATCGCTTTTCTCCTTTAAAATTGTTTTTTTGCAAGGAACAACCCCTCTCCCCCCACATCCCCAGTACAGGACCCCCATATCTCCCAAGCATATATATATATATATATATATATATATATATATATATATATATATACATATATATATATATATATATATATACATATATATATATATATATATATATACCATCTGAGATTACCATACTTTGAACAAAAGCAAATATTCAGGAAAAAATGATTCTTAATGTACCAATCGTAGAACAGGTCAGCTGTTGGAAGTACAGCATTTATTAAACTCCATCAGGATCAGCCATCATATAATAATAACCACCATTCATAATGTTTTAATGGCTACTTCAACATCCAAGCAGCAACAGGACCCACTCACTACCATCACCACCCTAATATCCTGACAATCAAAGAAAAATTTATAAAATGACATAATCCTCTGAATACATCTGAATGCTGATAGGACTAAACAAGTGTGGGCTCATCACACACACACACACACACACACACACACACACACACACACACACACACACACACACACACACACAGAGTCATCTCAGTTTTTGTTCAATTGTCTCTACCTGCATGACAGAATCTACTTCTTATTAGCCTTAATGTTGGATCAGACTAGGACTTAGATGCGACAGGCTATTTTTTTCAGGGATATGGTGGTTTGGACCTGTACATGATCACAGAGCTAAACAAAAAAGGTCATGTAATAAGCTACTGCGTGGCACACATCTCTGATCATATAGTGGGTTGCCTGCACTGGGTAGTCCACCCATTTCTATGTAGTTGTCACAGCAAGGGCTGCCAGTACCACAGTTGATACGATGGACAACAGAGGACTCAGAGATTTAGTTCTTGTAAGTGCAAACAAGTCTTGAAGGCACTAAGACTGTATGTAGGGAGACAGAACAAGAGAAATACATAAAAGTGGAATGTTGAAAGTCAAGACATCAGAAGCTGTGATACATTTATTTATTTAAATTTGTTGACCGGGAGTGTCCGACTGGATGTTGGTCCATTTTCAGCAGAGGCCCGGGGAGAAAAGCTCCACAGTTAAAATAGACAGTAGTTACATCGGATTACATAGCGATTAACAATTTAACATAGCAATTACTTACAACATATTTACAGATGAAGAACATAGTACATCAGTAGACAACTAGAATCTTTAACTGTGAAGTACATAACAGGCATTAACAAATGTTACAATAAGAAGTTCCTGCTGTATAATAAGTACTAGGATTATGAGCATCTGAGCTTGCTATAATCAAGGTAGTTAGTGGAGTGGAAAGAAAGGTAGTGGTTGGATGGGGTGGGTGATATTAGAGTGGGAGTTGCAAGGGCATAGCCAGCATGTTTTTAGGTGCGCTTTTAGTAAAGTTTTGAAGTGGGTGCATGATGGTATGGAGGTAATTGTGGGTGGGAGGGAGTTCCATAATTTGGCTATGATGCAAGAGAATAGTGCTTCACCAGCAGAGTTATTGGCTTTAGTGATCTGCAAGTGATTTTTGTTGCTGGATCTTAGTGGTCTGGTGGTGCGATAGGGTTGGAGTAGATTCTGAAGGTATGGGACATTTAGTGGATGGTTTACTAGTTTGTGGGAGAGTGAAAGTTGATGCCATTGAAGGAGGTGTGGGAGTTCAAGCCAGCCCAGTTCAGCAAGTGAGAGACAGTGGTGACTATGGTAGGATGCCCCTGTGGTGAATTTGGTGATTTTGTTGTAGCAGGTCTCTAGCTTGTTTAGATTGCATTGCCTTAGGTTGGTATATATTGGAGAGGCATAAAGTAGGGTGGAGATAAGGTGGGAATTTGCTAGTGAAATCTTTCCTGCTTTGGTGAGAAGTTGCTTATTTCTGTATAACGCTCCTAGTTTTTTGTGGACTTTTTTTATGGTCATGGATATGTGAATGTCAAATTTTAGTTTATTGTCTATTTCCACTCCTAGCAATTTGGTGTGTTCAGTTGGGTATATAGTGGTGTTGTCTTTTGCTGTGATGTTAAAGTGAGAGTTGTTTTGAGTATGTTTAGTGGGTTGGAAGATGAGTAGTTTAGTTTTGTTTGGGTTGAGTATTAATTGGGCATCAGATAACCAAGTTTCAACAGAGGAAAAGGCTTCCTGTGTGACATTTTGCAGTTTGGGTAGGGTCTGGGCTGAGCAGATGATGGTTGAGTCATCTGCGTATTGTATGAGTGTGCCATGTTTGGTGGCAGAGGCTAGATTATTGGTGAAAACAGAGAAGAGTAGGGGTCCAAGGATGGATCCTTGGGGAACCCCTATGGAGACAGGTAGTTGGGAAGAAATGTCATTCTGCCATACAACGGATTGTTGGCGGTCAGACTGGTAACTCTGAAACCAGTTGGTGACTGATTGAGAGAAGGATAGGTTATTGAGGACAGAGATAAGTTGTTTGTGTGGGACCATGTCAAATGCTTTAGATAGGTCTAGGAAAGCAGCAGAGGAGAGATAGCCATTGTTTTTATGCTGAAGGATAGTGTTAGTAAAGGAGAGTAAGGCAGTGGTGGTGCTATGGTTTGGTCGGAAACCATGCTGAGTACTGGAAAGGAGGTTGTTAGTTAGGAGGTAGTCTGAGACCTGAGAGTGTATGCATCTCTCTAGTATTTTGGAAAGTGGAGAGAAAATAGCTATGGGGCGGTAATTGGTTAGTTCTGTGGAGGGTCCGCCTTTGTGGAGGGGAATTATATGTGATACTTTCCACACTGTGGGAACGTAACTTTCTGACAGAGATCGGTTAATCAAGATGGATATTGGGTAGGCCAGAGCATCAGCATGCTATTTGTAGGTATTCACTTGGGAGGTTGTCTGCTGCTAATTTGGTGGACTTAAGTTTAGTTAAGAGTTTTTTTTTATGTTGGAGGTAGGTACAGGAGAAAAAGAGAAGGCAGTGGGGAGATTACTAGTTGAAGGTGTGGGTTGGAGGGGAGGGTGATTGTGTTGTTTAGCTAGTGATAGTATGGTTTGTGTGAAGTGTGTGTTGAATGAGGTAGCAATAGTTTCTGAGGAGTGAGGGATGTTAGGAGGAGGGGTACTGACTTTACCTGGGTGGAGGATGGAGTTTATGGAGGACCAGAATTGTTTGGGGTTGTGTTGTGAGGAGTCTAGGACAGACTGGTAGTATTGGAATTTGTCCTGTTTTATTAGCGTTTTGACTCTATTGCATAGTTCTAGGAATTTCTGTCTAGTTGAGGGGGTTTGTTTTGTGCCAGTGCTCCCAGGCTTTAACCCTGTTTTTCATTTTTGACTTAGTGGTTTTCTGTAGCCATGGGGAGGGTTGTGCTTTGGTTCTGGAAAGTCTTATGGGGGCATGGTAATTAAGGATGCTCAGGAAGGTAGTATTAAAAAATTCAACTGCGTCATCAAGACTGAGATATGTTAGAGGATGCCAGTTACATTCTTTGAGGGATGAGATGAATGTGAATGGGTTTAAAGTTTAGTTTTTTACGTATTTGATGGTAGATGACAGGTTTAGCTTGGCATAGGTATTTATTGAGTAGGAATGTTGGGGAGTGATCACTGAGACTATCTGATGGCAGCCTGTTATATATGACTGAGGGCTTTTACTGACTAGTATCCAATCCAGGGTAGTGTGCTTGCAGGAGTTTTTATTTATCCTGGTTGGCGACTGGACTAGTTGGGTGAAGTCATGAAGGTTTACATGATGGGATGGATGGTTGTCAGAACAGGATTGCCAGTCAATATTGAAATCACCTAAAATGATAGTTTCTTGGGGGAGATGGTGGGTAGACCAGGTGATGAGGTTTTCTAGTGGAGGGATGTTTTGGCCAGGTGGGAAGTAGCATCCAATTATGTTGATGGATTTGTTTTGGTTTATTTTGAGGTTGGTATATATTATTTCTTCGTTGCCTATTTGTGGAGCTGATGATTTTAAGATCTGGATGTTTAGATGCTGTTTGAATATTATAGCTACACCGCCTCCTTTCTTGTTTAACCGGTCTACTCTTAGTATGCCGTAACCTGTAGGAAGTATTTGCTCACTGGTAATGTGAGGTTTTAGCCAGGTTTCTGTCAGGATGACTATATCTGGGGAGTACAAGTCTATGGTGGCATGGAGTTCATGGACTTTGTTGGATATACTTCCAATATTTAGGCTTAGTAGAAGGAAGTCACTTGGCGTTCTATTGGCTGTAATATGGGAGAAGTTGTGGTTTCTAGTCTGATTATGAGGATTGGGGTTGGAGATGATAGGGCCAGGGTTGGGGTGGATGTCTCCACTTAGGGCTAGTTTTGATATGCATGAGGTTATTAGTTTTCTCAGTTTTTGAATGTGTTTGTTTATAAGGGAAACTTTATGATTGTGCTCTGTGGGTAATAGGTATGGTGGGAGGGTTACTATGTTAAGTTGTAGAGATGCTTTATGTTTGAGTAATATAGTTGGTAGAATATGTGGGGGGTGCATAGGGATGGTTCTTGAGTTGGTGGGAGGGGAGCTGAGTGAGGGTGAGACATGAGTGGTGGTGTGAGTAGTAGTACAGTGGTAGTGGTTGAGTGGGGGAATGATGGAGCTTTGGTAGGATGTAAGATATGCAAGGAGAGTGCATGCAGTGAACATATGTAAGGTATGCTTGTACATGTTAGTTGAGGAGGTGTGATAGCAGTGGGAAGATGGAGGAGGTAGTGTTGGGCTAGTGCTGTGGTTGGCTATTGGAAAGATGAGAGGGGGTTTGTGAGTGTAATAAAGGTGGGACCACTGGGTGTGGTTGTGAAACATTAGTATGTTACCTCTCAACCTCTTAGAGCAAGAAATCTGAACAAAGCCATAAATAAAAGTGGGACAAAGGCCCAGAAATAGGGACAATGTTTAAAACTTGCTTTTACAAACTTAGAAAGTGGATGAAATAATATGTTTTGCATTAGCATGAATTTTCTGAAGGGTATGAAATCTGAAACTCAATTTCTGTCATTTTCTAACTTCAATCTTTAATGATTCACCACTAATTTGCAAGAAAAACACAACTGTATGAAAAATGGACCAAAAATATGAGGCAAAAACCTGGACATTCTGCAAAAATCTGTACAGTTGAAAGGTATAGTTATAGTCACTTAACATTATGAATAAGATATAACTAATGCTGTTGTATGTCATGCTTCAATGTCTCACTCAGTGCCATATTGATAGTCTTTTCATGGGAAGGAATTCAAGCAGCAAGTCAACTGTCTCACTCCACAGCTGTAGGACTGCAAGTAGAATGCAGATGGAAAAGCTTGCAGAAAGTCTAGACAGTGACCCCTGATAGTCCTACACAAAACTTACAGTAGGACTGTAAAATCATCTCAACTCCTGCTATAGAGCTCGTCATTAGAGACTTTTTCTGTAGCTAAGAGCTAACAAATGAAAGGCCACCCTAGGACAAACCTGACATCTAGTACAAAATGCATGCATTATGATGGAAGAATTTGTGGTAGTGACCAATGTCTGCAGAGACAGAGAAATTGACCAGGCGGGCAGCAACAGTGGCAGATGGCAGCAGTAACAGATGGCATGGAAAAGAATAGTGTATAAAGCTGGGTAAATGTTTAGAAAATGTGCAAGAAAGCCTTTCTTCATTGAAAAAAAATATCTGAAATGTTTTGTTAACAGGAAGCAGTGAAAACTAGCACAGTGGCAAGATTAAGCATGCAAAATACAGTCTTAGTGTAATCATAATTACTAACCAAATCTGAAGTGCAGAGACTTTTGTTACCATACTAAAAAAAGAAAACTGGGCAAATTAGGGGTAAAACAATTTCAAGCTTTACAAACGGCTATCATTCACACACACACACACACACAGACACACACACACACACACAGACACAGACACAAATATATGCAAACACACAAGCATGTGCGTGTGTGCATGTGTGCGTGTGTGTGTGTGCTTTATCAAAAAATGCAGAAACAGTTCTTTTCAGTTGTGCAATAGGGATTCTTCTTTACTTTACTGAAATCTACAAACACTTTCCTCCATTTGCCTAGACATGTCCTGATTCAAAGGTTCAGTGTTCCTTTGGGTTCCACAGAATCCTGAAATTCTTCAGCTCTGCATTGTCTTAAATCAAACATTTCAACACATCTATTATTGGCTGACTCTTTACCCAGCTCAGTGGGGGGTCCTTTCCCAGCTCTCCTTCATGTTTTATTTGTAGTTAAGTTAGTACTTTCCTTCTTGTGCCTTCATTGGCAGGTCTTGTTCTGTGGTGCCACACTTCATCTATTTGACTCTGGTGCAATGTGTTCTGAACTCAGAAAATCTACCGGACTGCCAAATATAGGCCTGATTTATTCATAGAAGACTAATTATTTACAGAGTTAAAGGATTTATAGAGTTTAAGTATTTAGAAGTTTATATATTTATAGAAGTCTGCGTTTTTGTAGATGGTCCAGTATTTATACAGTCTATATTTATAGACTACCTTTGGAAGAGTTAGTTAAATTGTTATTGCCTTGTATACTGAATGAAATCATCGTATTGCATTTTCTTCTTAGTGAATTCTGTGCAAAACAAATTAATCAACATTATTCTATCGATACCTGCTTCTGACGCTCTATATGTTAGTTCTGAAGTACCCCTTTACAAGGTGAGAACCAAATATCTGTAAAATGGGGAAGAATACCACTTACAAGTCTGACATTTTTTAACCTACTTTGCTTCAGTAAACCCTTCTGTTTGGCCCAAGGTCTGACTATTGCCTCATATATGGAGTGCACTCACTAAAAATTGAAAGCAAGCAAATAAAGAAGCAGAAGCCAGACAAAATATTCCCTGATCTTATGAACCCATACTTTTGAGTATTACCAGGATATTTGCATCTGTGGCAAAGTTGGATGGAGACCTGAGTATTAGCAGTATTACTGGGGTTTCATCAGCAGGCCTGATATGAGAGGAGCTGGCTGTGATTCAGAGAAGAATGAAGAGGTGAAGCCATCTCATTTCTGTCAGGGAGGGTTTAGACTGCATATGCCTGGGGCATTTGTATGGGCATGAGTGCCCTGCTGGAGATTAGGAAAGATGGCCTGTGTTGCTTTATGACAGGGGATGAGGATGCTTGCTGGAAAGTGGAAATACCCTCAAAGAAGTATGGGGACTGCCCAGCGTGATCAAACCACTGCACAACCCCATGTGGGTAGCTTACACAGGGGAGTAGGGTATACAAATATATTTAAAAAAATCTCTAACTATCAATAATGGCTGCCTGAAAGATGTCCTCTCGTGGCCAAATCTCAACCCCAATGATTCAAAATGAATGAGCCAGTTGGCAAAGATAGCTCTGGATGACTGGCAAGTAACAGGGGCAAAAAAGAAAAAAACGTATTGCCAAGATACTTTGTGAGGTGGCATATGTTAGGTTATTATGGATTATCCTTTTCAAGATATCATCTATAACTTTTTTTTTTTAAACAGCACCTAACAAGTATCATTCCTGATTTTATGCTGTTTTCTTTCTAATAAGTATCTCTACTGATTTTCAATTGTATCTTTTCAAAACATAGGAGAATTATGATGGAAGGAAGACAAAGAGACAGATGTACGGTTTGTTATATTACTTACCTATTGTAGAAAAATGGCTATCAAAATCATCCCTTTGTTATTATGGCTACAATATAAAATACAGTATGGTGTTCTGAATTCATAAAACACAAAAACATGATGCTCTGTTTTATGTGCATTTGATTCAATGTATTGCTGTTGGCACAAAATAATTATGAGTGGTACAGTGTGATGTCATATATGCAAGCAATATGTGAAGTAAAGTGAAGTGAACACATTTCAAAAGCAATGTTTTTGCTCCTATCATTTAGTCCATTTCAGAAATTATTAACTGCTAAACTGCCTCTGATACCATCCCGTGCCTCTTCTAACAAACTTGTACCAGTCTAGGACTCGTGTATATGTTCCTCTGTCTACCTTTTCTTTACCTTTCAGACTTGCTCTTGCTGTATATATAACAACTAGATGTTGAAGAAAGAGGCACAACAATGACATTACCAATGCATAGCATGTGTTATAATGTTATAAAAAAAGAAACAAAGGCACGTTTGCTTTGACTGACTTGAGTGAAACATGCATATTTTCTCAAAAGCACTATTAAGTATGTATATAGTACTGTCATTGCCAGAGTATTTTGTTTTCTAAATTGGTTGGATTTTGTTCCTTTTCTCTCTGGGTCCATCATTTGATAAATTAAATAAATATATATATATATATATATATATATATATATACTTTTCAGCACTGTACTTTACTGAAGTCAATTTCAGTGCAGTTATTAATAAAACAACTTATTTATATAACAGATGACACATACTACACGTTACAGCTTATAGCTTTTACTGTACAAGGTTGTAACTCAGATGGTCATCCTGGCTCCAAAGTAACTACGTACATACATAAAACATAACATAGTCAGTTATGCAGGCCACCAGGACAGGGTCAATAAGCATGTTACAGTTACAAGTTTGTTATAGCGATTCAGTTAAGTATAAGCTGCTATGACCCTTGGCCTTGTGGCTGAGGTCATGGCTGAATAAGATCAGAGAAAGACCATTTCACTTATTTATTGAAAAAAAGGCTAAATTAAATTAAGTAAATTTAAATAATTGAACCTGTCTAGTGAATACATTTGTCAATGTGCATTTTCTCATAAGAAACACACCTGTTTCTGTGCCCTGCCTTTGTTCAAGCACTGCGGAAAGCAGACTTTTACAATGATTACAGGACATTCTCTCTCAGAACACAAAAATCAAAACACAGTGAATCAAAGTCACTCCAGCAGCGTAGTGTAGAGGGATAAAACCCTAACTGCGGCCCAGCCAATCCAGGTTCAATTTGCAGCTCAGGTGATTGACTGACCAGCAGAAAATGATGGGTGTGCCTATCCTGGGGGAGAGTGCTCATTGGTGATGCAAACTAAGGGGGGGCCTGGTCCAAAGAGTGGAGTTGCCCTCAGATGGGATTAATAAGTGTGGGGGTGGGTGGGGAAAGAAAAAGTGGGTGGAGCATATAAATTTAAAAAAAAAACGTGACAGAAGCACAGATGATAGAGCCCCCAGGAAATTCTTAAGAGCCACAATTGGCCTCAGCAACACCAAAGTAAGTTCATGGGAGGTAAGAGGATGACTGGTACACCTGAGATGGCAGGAGGTGGGCACTGGAGGCCAGGCCAGTAATAATGAAGTCCGAGGAGACTAAAAAACAGAGCGAATTAATGCCATCACTTTAAAAACAAACTTAAGTCAAACCTCCACAGAATCAAAAAAAGGAAAATAAATAGATTCCTTTTTTCACTCTCTAAACCCTACACATCACACTACCTTCACAAAAAAAATGTCTTAATAGCATTACTGTTAGAGAAAGGGTTTTTCATAAGTTACTGTGAAGGGTTAGGGACAGGGTTAGAGTCAGTATGCATTAATAAGGTTAGTGGGGGGTGCTTTATGTATGCATACCCAACTTTCCATGTTGTACAAGGTAGAACATGCCTTCTCTATCAGGTTATATTCTCATTATGTCAGTTCCTTTGTTCATTCTGCCTTTCATTACATTTCATTTTCTTGTTTTCTTTTCTGCTGAACAAGCAGCACATTTAGAGAAGCACATGAAATGTAATCATGCTTTGTTACTCTTCTGTTCCAGTTACATTTTTTTTGTACTCCTCATTGTTTGTGCATTAGAAATGCAACCGTCTGTCAACTGGTCATTACTTTTTCTACCACAGAGTTTATTATGTCTGCAAAGTGTTTTACAGATTACTTCCTTCTTCTGTATCAATGCTATTTGTGTGTGTGTGAAGGGTTCTACAATAATAGGTTTGAAAACATGCATTTTCTTGCCCCTTCATCAAAAATATGACTCAGGAATTATCCATATTTAGTATTTGAAAAGTTTTCTTTTTTTTTTGGTCTCTTGTACTATATTACATTTGGGAAGGTTCAGCTTGTAATTTAGTGATATTTATTTGAGATAACAGACATGGAGTTGTTATTTATAATCCCCCAGATTCAGCAAGCTCTGCACGGAGTGCAGGAATAGTGCAAAAGCTGCTGCACGCAATATGGCTACCGAGTGATCCAGGAACAAACTCCCAGGATGTGCACTATTCCTGCTCGGACACCACTGCTTTATGCTAATTACCTCATTTGTTGGTGAAAACCATGAAAATTAGGTGAATTAGCAATCCAGGAAGCAGGCAGGCATCTGTGCAGGAATAGTGTAACCTGCAGAAATGTGTTCGGTTACTAACCGAATACTTTTCTGAAAATTACAAAACGGAGGCATGACAGCTCTAAAGAAAGCATGTATTCAATGTAGTAGGCATGCTAATGGTCAAATATATGGCTATTGGCATGAAAAATAGTTGTAGAATTATAAAAAAATAACTTTTAATTTTTTTTGGCCGATTTCGGCAGTTTAAGAGTAGGGCAACGGTGCACAAATGGGATTGGCCCGAAAATAAGAAAAAAAGCTGGAAATAAGCTTTTAAACCCAAATCAACATTTTGCCATAATAGTCAATGGCATGTATAAGACAACAATACCAGGGAATAGTGGTTGCTAAGGGAGAAGGCTCAGTGTGAGTGTTGTAACTATGAATTAGCATTCTGTTTTATGCAAAGAGGGGACTGATACTGAATCACAGATTTCCTCTCAGTGTTAGCTTGCACCCAACCGTGTAGGCACAGCAACACTATTGTATAAGTATAAAAGGAAGATGACCTCATAAGGGAGAGTGTCATGCATGCTGTAAGCTTATTGAAGCTCTGTGGCCCGTATTTGCCATTAACTAAGCACAGCTAAGGAAGGGTGCGTGTCTGAGGCTCCCTAGCAGTGTTTACATTGCCTAAATGGGTGTGCACACCTCGCACCAGGTTTTAAACAAAAAAAAAAAAAAAGAAAGAAACAGGGAATAGCAGCTCTGTTCACATCTGAGCACTGGGTATGCACACCACACCTTGAGGCTTAAACAGGAAGGCAATGGGAAGGGAAAACAGCAGTAGAAAGGCAATCAAGGAGAACTAGCATAGCTGGCAGGTGAAATGTATCAGAATCAGCCAATTACACATGGAACAGCCAAGCACACTACTATAAACTATGCAAACACCTTCCAATCTGTTTTTTTCTACAAACTCTACACCACTGGTGTACATAGATGGGGAAATTTTACCTGACAAAACTAACAAAATGTTAGGGGCTGCTGTTGCTCTCATACATCAATATGTGCAAGAGGCTGAGGGTGGTAAGGATGTGAATGTTGACGACCAACCCACAGTGAGAAGGAGAAGAGCGTACTGACCCAGGGTAACCTACCAGGGGCTACATGAGCTGGAGATAGTGGAGTGCTATAGGGTGGACAGGGACACAGGGACATTCTACAGCAAATTGTTGAGCTGTGCCGGCCACACCTCACACACAGAACCAACAGAGGGGAACCCATCCCAGTGGATACCAAGGTATGTGTAGGCTTAAGAATACTAGCCACAGGTACCCTCCAAAGGGTAACTGGGGATATCATGGGGATCTCACAGGCATCAGCATCCAGGATACTCCACCAGTTCTTAGATGCCATGTCAGCACATGCCGGTGAGCACATATATTTCCTCAACACCCATGAAGTGTTGACCAGCAATATGTGTCTCTTCCACCAAACAGCAGAATACCCAGAGGTAGTGGGTGCTATAGACTGCACGCACATACACATCAAAGCACCACCCGGTAGGTGGGGTAGGGTCTACATAAACCACAAGGGCTTCCTCTCCATCAACTGCCAGGTCATGTGTGATGCCCAGGGCATTATCTTGAATGTGTGTGCTGGCAGCCCTGCAAGCTATCACGACTCCCACATTTACCATATGACACAGCTGTACCAGTCATTTGCCAGTGGGGACATTCCACATCGCCACCTAGTGAGGGATGCTGGTTACGCACTGGACCCGTGGCTGATGACACCCATCAGAAATGTACACACATCTGAACAAGAACTCCATAATGAGGCAAATGCACAAACCAGAATCGTAATAGAGTGTGTGTGTTTGGAATGCTCAAGTCACAGTTCCACTTCCTGGACATATCTGGTGGAGCCTTGCAGTACTCTCCAGCTACACGTACACAGACATTCATAGTATGTGCCATGCTACACAATATGATCCTGCGGAAACAGCTGCAGCAGGAACAGCATGGGGTAAGGCCACATAGCCCCCATCATTGCCAAGGCCATTACAGGCAGAGAGGGACTCAAAGGAGGAACACCCTGAGCCTGCCCATGCAGGGAGAAGAGGTGTGCTCAGTATGCCCAGGTCTTGGCAAAGAGGCAACGCATAGCACATACACTGACATGGTAGGGACCCAGGGAATGACACCTCTCTCTGACTCGCACATACAGTAAAAGGGATGTCAAACATGACACTACCTGTGCTTTACCATGTATAAGGAGTGTACTATGTGCATCTGACATAGTCAGCCCTCCAGTGCCATCCTCAGTACTGGCACAGCCACAAGGTAAGTCACTCTTCCTATTAATTGCTGATTGGAGTAGTATGTTCTGATAGTTGTATCTATGATATGGACGTGAGCATGCAAGGGAATTGGGTGGCTGAATGGGATGGCAGCAGATAGTGGACACCTATATGGGCAGCATGAAATCCATAACAAATACTGGTGTCAGCATACTAGGCAGTACTAGACAAGGTGACAAATCCTACTGCAGTACATGTGGTGGCCCAAATGTGTGTCCATAGGACACACACATGTATGCCCACCACCAGCCTCAGCCAGCAGGACAGGTGTAGATGACTATAAAAAAAGGCTGGACTAAGGCCGCCAATTGATAGCAATGGTTAACAGCCCCCTCCAGACCTACGCAGACAGACTACAACAGATCTGGCAGTTGTATGTTAGTTCTGAAGGGTAAGAAGTGTGAAACTGAAATGTAGGCCAATAAAATGTAAGATCTATACTCTACTGATATGCCTCCAGTCCGCATGATAGGTCTGAATACAAAATGAAATGGAAGCCAACAGAGTACCTGAAATACCAGTACAATCATAGCAAATGTTTAAAGTCATCAGGTGTGCCCCCCCACACACACACAATCCTATGTAGAAATGCAGTAACATGTAAGTGTGAGGTGTAATAACAGTGGAGCACAGATTACCCAAGCTGGCCCAATCTACAGGATAGATTGCTGCATGTGTACAATATCCAGGGGCCCATGTGTTAGGTTGTTGTGTGTTCAATATTGTCTGGAAGTGGTCAGCATGTAGGCATGGAGGGTTGTGTCTCGGTGGCCAGTACTGTGGATGACAGGGCCATGTTCTGACAACTGCAGTGCCAACCACAATGCTTCTCAGCAATACCCATCTCAGCAGTCGACATACTCACTGTCCAGATGTCAATATCTGTCACCGTCTGAAAAATGAACATGCCATGAATGTGAGCCCAGACATACACACAGTACACAGGTGGAAGTACCCTAGACAGAGTATATAAAATGTAACTATCAACTGCACACAACTTTGGAATTGTACATACAGGTTAGCAGCACAATAGTTGTCTGTATAGTATGGAATACTGATGTAGTCTGGCCAATCACTGGCAGACCACAAAAGGCACAGTTATGAAGTAATGAGAGACTGCCTATGTCCCCACACAAGGCAGCATAAGGGGAATACCCCATGTATATCTGTGAATCAGCTGCAAGAAGCTTCCATATTACACATGCACTCAGATCACCCCACCATCAGCCACAGGTTTATCACAGGTTATATCCTTGCTGTTGGGAATGAGTACAGTGTGACCCCCACTTCTGTATGGGAATACCCACAGAATGCAGCATGCTGAAGAGGTGTCCCATGCAGGTGTGTCCCTAGCTGTAAGCAGCACCCTGCCAGCATCCAGACCAATGGATTAATATGGACAGGAACTATTGTCATTAACACCTCTCACACTTACCCTGTCACCCCAGGGGAATCCACTGGCTCGCAGCCTGGGAATGTAGGAGTGACAGAATGCACTGGCCTGCTACAGATGTCCTGCATCACTACCAAATGGCCTACAGTTCTCTGTCAAAGGCTTGTGCCTCACCTGTAGTGCCATTGTATGTTAGCTCATGGGATCCCAACTAACAGCATAACACAGTCAACAGAACACAAATGCAAGGCCATGTTGACAAATCCCAGTAGCATGCCCACCATGTCCTACTGCATGAACTGTGGACCAACCCCTAAATACCACCAACTATAGGGATACTTCTCAGATATCACTCGCATAATGTTAGGAGGATAGAATAACAGAGTGGGGGGTGTAGAAGCATGGACGTCATGGGGTGTGTGAAGTCTGAAACTCTGATGTGTGCCCATACTACCCCTGCCTGCAAACCCAGTAATGGGTGGCTATGTACCTGCTTGTAAACCACAATGTGAAGGGGAACTGACCAGACATATGAGCCCTGCCTCTGGGCAACCTGGGTGAATCTGTACAGCTGAGAGGTATGGCCACAGCAGGATATGGCCATTCTGTTACATTGATATATGTACAAGAAGGGGATCCTCAGCCACCATAGTACCAAGGTGCTGGACCATTTACACAGACCCATCAGCAAGTGTCTGCAGCTACCCCTCCAGAATGGCATGAGTGTGCAAGAATATGTAGGCTGCAGACTACAATACTGGACACAGCTTCATTCATCTTGTATTTCCCAAGAAATAACTGTGAGCAAATAAGTATGTCTGTCAGTAATTGATGACATAATACATCACAGTGTAAAACAGTACATATGTCTGAATATCTCTGCTAACACCAACCATGTAACACAAGCAGCACAGACAGCAATAATTACAGTATCCCACTATCTGTCGCCCATTGTGACTCCATAT